>NC_042985.1:8476363-8553648 GCF_901001165.1 Salmo trutta
TCTTGTCTTGATGGTTACTGACCGAAACGCCGGCAATAAATGTGCAGAGGTAATTGTGCGTGTGGATGTAATCTTTTACAACGATAATGAACATACTAAACTGTATTAGTTTTACTAAGCTATCTGCCTTTATTCCCTATGGGATCTCTCTCTCTGTCCCACAGGTATGAACTCACTCTACCTGGCCTGAAGACAACCATCTAGAACAGGGGTGTCAAACTCATTCCATAGAGGGCCTAGTGTCTGCTGGTTTTTCCTTTCAGTTAGTACTTAGACAACCAGGTGAGTTCCTTACTAATCAGTTTCCTTAATTCATCAACCAAGTACAAAGGAAGAATGAAAACCCACAGACACTCAGACCTCTATGATATGAGTTTGACACGTGATCTAGAGGAAAGACCTTTACTCCTCACTCAACAGCATTAATGCTGGCATGACTGTGTGAGAGACGTCCTCATTAAAATAACTGCAGTGGATACAGACACTATGAAGCTTTTCAACCAGACTGGAGGGACACAGAATCAGTCTCTTTCTACAGTATCTATTTCTATGCTCATTCCTCTCAGGGTCTAAAATGTTGAAGTGATTCACATCAAAGGTCAAAGGCGCAATACATTTGCCATTGTTGGTTGTAATTTTCCTGAACCAAATATATTCAACTTTTACAAGTTGTGAAATTATTCACTCCCCTTGCCCAGTTTTTACATTTTAAATAATTCAAATAATTAAAAATCTAAGATGTCTTGATTGCATTAGCATTGCTGTGCCACACCGAAATTAGTTCAGGTGCAAACATTTATTTAAGGTGAATGGAGTCCATCTCTGTACAATAACAGTAGTTCACATCAGTCCACACTAAATAATCCCGGTCTTTGCCAGGTCCCTCAACACATTTAAAAATGGGGGAAAACAGCATGTTAATGCAATATATTTATTTTAGCTTTATTTTTACATTTATTGTAGACCAACAGAAAGAAGAATTATCACACGATTTAGCAGAACAGACATATTCACTATTCATTAACCGAAAGGCTTTATAATCCAAATATATGCATGCAACAAGGCAAAGACCATGGTTTATGACCCACTTTGCAAGAATTGTGTTCTCTGAGAACCGCCAAAGGCGATTACTTTCTTGAAGTGAACTTTCACAAAACCTGATGACTTACTGTTCAAGTGAAAACACTAAGGGCTGGTTTCCCGGATAGAGATTATTAAGCCTAGTCCTGGACTAAAAAAGCATGCTCAATGGAGAATCTCCATTTAAATAGCATTTTAGTCCAGGATTTTACTTAATCTGTGCTGTCTGGGAATGTGATTCAATATTTTTTGTGAAGTTAGATGTTCTGGTGATGTTTTAGACATTCAAACAAAGTGGACATGGAATCAGTAAAAATCACACAACCTTCTAGTCTCAAATTGTTACTATCTAAACATTTTGAGTTTGACTTGACTGAATATTCCAATATAGAGCATGTCACAAGTAAAAAAACAAATTGCCTTTCAATTATAAAGCAGATCCCACTGGGCACAGATGTTAGTTAAACTTCTAGTTTTGATTATATTTGGTTGAGTTGTTAACTAACCGTGAAATCAACAACAAATGTCACCATGTCATTTGATTTAGGTTAAAAGTAGGGTGAAAAAAAGACAAAATGCCCTTACATTGATCTCTTTTTGCAAATCTAATCAGTTTTCCGCGTTGATTCAGACGTCTTCACGGATTATTTTGGTTGAAATGACGTGGAAACAACATTTATTCAACCAGCTTTTGCCCAGTGGGATTTTGGTTTTGGATATTACACTTCAGCTAAACCACATGAGTTACAGATAACTAATTACATATTGAGATTTAATTTATTATGTATCAGTATGATCAAAAAGTTGTAAAAGATAGATACAATGTATTGGCCACATCGCCCACACCTACTTGAAAGTGATCAAGTACTCAGGATATGCCTGATTGTCATGGAAGATTATGAACATGGATGGTGGAGATACACCATCTGTCACACTGTCATAGAGCTGAATAGTTGTGGTGCTTTTAGGTGGAGGTACTTTCATCCCCGGTTTTCCTGTTGTGAAATCTCCAGTCAGAACTCGACATAGGTACACGTACTTCTGGCCTTGGGGATCCGGTTTTGAGTATGTGTCACTGGCAGAGTAATTTGCTTTGACAGCAAAGTAGGTGCCGTCTCCATACAATGCAGCTGCAGAAATTATTTTGGAATAGTTATGAAATTCTCTAAACCTTTAAATCATTGCAGACTAGAGTAAATGCAGGAGAAAGCTTATTGCATTTGAATAGAAAATGTGCAAAAACATCATGCCAATATATAGATCAGAATCATAAAGTTGGATAGAGGGTGCACTTGGCCCAAATCCTGTTTTAGCATAGTCACACCCAGAAGTAGCCAATCAATTACACTCCTGAGAAAATATTTCATAAGTGCAGGTTCCAGACAGTAAATCACCAAACTTGGCTTTATACCTTTTAAGACTTTACTGTCCAGCACAGTGGTGGTATGCACCTTTTTTCAATTTATGTATGAACAGACAATACTTTAAAATGGAATTAGCCCTCAATGGCACTGCCCATACTGTCACTGAAGAAGCCATTGCCAATATAGGAGATGAGCTCTCTAGTAGATCTCTACAATCGGTATGCAATAATTCAAACAAAAGAAAATATGAGAATTCAAACATTCAAACAGAAAGAAACCTCAAATTGTTGGCTTTTCTCTTTTTGTGTTAGCCATTACTTACCATTTTTCCCAGCGTAGCTCCGATTGAAGCCAAGCTCGTTAATCTTATCTATGGTTGTGTAGCAGGCTCCGTGGAAGAGCTTCCTCTCATTGTTCAGGTGACCGTTCCTGACCTCCATGTCTTTCTTCTTGATCTGAAAGCCCCCCCAGAGGCTTCTGTTCTGGATCCTCTCGATCTGAGTGAAGAACAACCTTGCATTACACATTAATTGGCTAACTAGACAGTGACAAAGACCTTTCACTTCCATAAAGAGGTTCCAGAATCCCTAATATAATGTTGCTAAGCTGTGATGCTTGAACCTAGAATCTAGTTCAATTAAATTGAAAAGGCTATTGTACTTTTTCAACCCATTCTTGAGTATGTACAAATCATTCCATTCACCAGATCCATCCATGATCTCAAGAGACTTGTACAAGATAGTTGTACAATAAATAAATATACATGTAACTACTATGGAAAAAAGGAGAAGAGAGACCTTTAGAACATTCTTCTTGCAAGTATCCTCAAATTGTTTTAGTACGTCAATATGCTCTTGGGTTTGAGGTTGAATGGGGAATGACAGACATGGAGTGTTGGCTGGCATGTCATCCCAGTGCTGGGGGACATCTTTAAAAGTCTCTTCGGGCCGGACCTTTTTCAGCATCTCATGGATCTCATTGGAAGCCTTGAGCACGTCTTTGCTGAGACCCTCTATGGTGAGTTTAGCCTCCTCTTGGGAAGATTTGTGAAAACTTATGCTCACGTCCATGGCGGTCTGCATGTCATAGATGTTCTGTAGCTCCAATTCTGATAGGCTGAAGAGGGCTTTGTCATTGATGAGGTTGAAGTCTTGCTCTTTCCCGATCAGGTCCTTGATCACTTGCTTGGCATGATCAACGTGGGCCTGTGACACACCACAGATGTGGAAGCAAGCAGGATCCATGTCCTGGCTCTCAATTTCAATGACTTCATTCTGTTGTGCATTATCAACTTTCCTTCCGGTAAAGAATGCTGTAAGAATATGAAGATAATTTAGTTACAGTATATTGAGTCCAATAGTCTTTACAGGTCTCAATAACAGGAAATATTACTATTAAGCACAGTGGTAAACCTGACTTTATTTTCCATAAATAATGTACTGCAGATCAACGTTTAGAAAAGGAAGTACATACATAAAACATTTTGGAAAAAGCCCTCCTTTTCCTGAATGTCAGTGCCTTCCTTTTTAAGCATACTTGTGTGGAAATCATTAAGCATGGCAGGCTGAAAGATGACCATTCGGACAAGCTTCAGGGAGTTCTGGGACTTCTTGCCCACCACTTCCACAACAGCATCCAACATGGCGTCTGCCACTTCACTCGGCTGTATGTTGCCTTGGCCTTGAATGACAGGACACTTTAGTTGGCACACATTGCAAACATGGATTTGAGATTGAACAAGTGTGAACATATCTTAACAGCCTTACTGTATGTCTGATGTTAAGTTAATCATTGACTAATGCATACAGACTAAAATCTCCTTTCAGTACCTCACATTCTCTTTCCCTCCTCTGTTTTTGTAACTTACCCGTGCCAATAGCAGGTAAAGATATGGATGTGAAGTTATTCTGTGTGCACATTTTGAGTGCACCTTCAACAGACTGCTGGATCTTCTTCGTGTCTGTCTGGTTAACCAAGTGGATGATCTTCTTACACTGTAGGTTGCCTGGCTTTGTCATTATCATGCCTTCGTTAGGCTCGGCTCCTGAAAATAAACATTGTAGATTTCATTGTAAAGAACTGAGCAAATCGATAATTTCTTGCTTATTTCATGATTGTTGAATAGGACAGTGAAAGACTGACAAGAAAAGTAGGTGAAGATAGTGTACTAGAATAGCAATGGATTGAAATGTGCTTAAATCTCATTCACTAACTGTAAATCTCTCTGGATTAGAGCGTCTGCTAAATGACTAAAGTGTAAATGTAATGTAATGATTTGCATCATAGGCTAACTGTCACGACTCCCGCCGAAGTCGACCCCTCTCCTTGTTCAGGCGGCGTTCGGCGATCGACGTCACCGGCTTACTAGTTGCCACCGATCGATGTTTCACTGTTCGTTTGGTTTTGTCTTTATTGTGTACACCTGTTTTGATTTTCCCTAATTATGTTCATTATTTAAACCTCTGCATTTCCTGTTTGTCTTGTCGGTGATTGTTTGTCTGTTTTGTGTAGTTGGAGGTGTTTCTCCAAACTATGTATTTTGATGAGAAGATTGATTGATAATTTTAGTAAACACGTTTGTTTACCTTTATCCCTGTGTCCTGCGCCTGACTCCTCCACTTCTCTAAGAAAACCATTACAGAATCACCGACCACGCAATGGAGTCAGCAGGAGCAGCCAGTTCTCCTATTCATATAGAGGAGCGCGTTCAGCAGCAGGCGAATATGATCCAGAATCTTATGACTGCCATGGATTGCGTGCTGCTGACCATGGAGAGAGTGCAGAGGAAAGGATGTCCCGTCGACCCAGCCACACCACCGCCCGGCACACCTCTGGATCCTATCCAACCGCCGTCTGGATCCGGTGGGATTCGGCTCTCGCTCCCGGGAGCGTATGACGGAGCAGCTGCCGGGTGTCAGGGGTTCCTACTCCAGCTGGAGCTCTACCTGGCGGCTGTCCAGCCGCCGCCCTTGGGACGCGAGAGAGTGAGTGCCCTCATCTCCTGTTTGACTGGTAAAGCCCTTGAGTGGGCCAACGCCATCTGGGAGGTGGAAGACCCGACTCGGGATAACTACGAGGACTTCTCCCGCCGCTTTCGGGCAGTATTTGATCATCCACCAGAAGGAGAAGCGTCCGGAGAGCGCTTGTTCCATTTAAAACGAGATGAGGAGCGCTCGGGAGTTTGCACTGGATTTTAGAACTCTGGCGGCTGGTGCAGGATGGAATGAGCGGGCCCTGATCGATCACTACAGGTGTGGTTTGCGAGAGGACGTTCGTAGGGAGCTAGCCTGCAGGGACACCACCCTCCACCTGGACCAGCTGGTGGACTTATCTATCCAGCTGGATAACCTGCTGGCCTCCCGCGGACGTCCGGATCGGGGTCCGTTGGTTCCATCCTCCAGTCCCTTAGACCCAACACCGATGGAGTTGGGCGGGGCTGGTACTAGGGAGACCGGAGGGGAAACCGTTCCATGCACCAGAGGTGACCGCAGAGGACACACTGCTGGTCGGTGCTGGGGAGGTTTTCCAGGTAGTCGAGGTGGTAGGCGGAACACTGGTGGTTCATCTCAGGTGAGTAGGCACACGACTCACCCAGACCCCCCTGTTGCTCACATGTGGTTATCTATAAGATTTCCGGGGTTTTCCCCGCATTCCCAGCATAAGGCGCTAGTAGATTCAGGCGCAGCTGGGAACTTTATAGATCGGTCTTTGGCCAATAGATTAGGGATTCCTATTGTTCCCGTTGATGTTCCCTTCCCTATACATGCCCTAGATAGTCGTCCTTTGGGGTCTGGGCTGATTAGGGAGGTCACAGTTCCCATTGCTATGGTGACGCAGGAGAGTCATGAAGAGAGTATTAGTCTCTTTCTGATTGACGCTCCTGCGTTTCCCGTTGTGTTGGGGCTTCCCTGGTTGGCTTCTCATGATCCTATTATTTCGTGGCAACAGAGGGTTCTCAAGGGATGGTCCTGTCAGTGTTCAGGGAGGTGTTTAGGTGTTTCCTTAGGTGCCACTACGGTGGAAAGTCCAAACCAGGTTTCCACCATGCACATTCCTCCCGAATATGCCGATTTGGCAATCGCCTTCTGTAAAAGGAAGGCGACTCAATTACCACCCCATCGACCGGGGGATTGTGCGATAAATCTCCTGGAGGGTGCTGCACTTCCCAGGAGTCACGTGTATCCTCTGTCACAGGAGGAGACGGCGGCTATGGAAACATATGTTGCTGAATATCTGGGACAGGGATACATTCGGCCCTCCATTTCACCTGTCTCCTCGAGCTTCTTTTTTGTGAAGAAGAAGGATGGAGGTTTACGCCCGTGCATTGACTATCGAGGTTTGAACCAGATTACTGTGAAATACAGTTACCCGCTACCTCTGATTGCCAGTATGACAGAGTCATTGCTCGGGGCGCGCTTCTTCACAAAATTGGACCTCAGGAGCTTGTACAACCTGGTGCGTATCAGGGGAGGGGATGAGTGGAAGACGGCATTTAGCACTACATCTGGGCACTATGAGTACCTCGTCATGCCATATGGGTTAATGAATGCTCCATCCGTCTTCCAATCATTTGTGGATGAGATCTTCAGGGACCTGCACGGGCGGGGTGTAGTGGTGTATATAGATGATATTCTCATATACTCCACCACCCGCGCTGAGCATGTGTCCCTTGTGCGTACGGTGCTTGGTCGACTGTTGGAGCATGACCTTTACGTCAAGGCAGAGAAATGTCTGTTCTTTCAACAGTCCGTCTCCTTCCTTGGGTACCGTTTGTCCGCGTCAGGGGTGGAGATGGAGACTGACCGCATTTCAACCATGCGTAATTGGCCGACTCCAACCACGGTAAAGGAGGTGCAGCGGTTTATGTCTCCTCCTGTTCGGTATGCGCACAGTGCAAGGCACCTAGACATCTGCCCAGAGGGAAATTACAACCCCTTCCCGTTCCGCAACGACCATGGTCACACCAATCGGTGGATTTCGTGACGGATCTTCCCCCGTCACGGGCAAGTTAATTGAGCTTTTTTGTGTGTTTCTTTTACATTTGTAACTTATTTTGTAATGTTTCTGCCACCGTCTCTTATGAACGAAAAGAGCTTCTGGATATCAGAACAGTGATTAAATCAAATCAAACTTTATTTGTCACATGTGCCGAATACAACAAGTGTAGACCTTACCGTGAAATGCTTACTTACAAGCAGAGTTAAGAAAATATTTACCAAATAAACTAAAGTAAAAAATAATAAAAAGAAACACATATAATAATAATGAGGCTATATACAGGGGGTACCGGTATTGAGTCAGTGTGCGGTGGTACAGGTTAGTTGAGGTAATTTGTACATGTAGGTAGGGGTGAAGCGACTATGCATAGATAATAAACACTGAGTAGCAGCAGTGGACAAAACAAATGGAAGGGGGGGTGTGTCATTGTAAATAGTCCGGTGGCAATTTGATTAATTGTTCAGCAGTCTAATGGCTTTGGGGTAGAAGCTGTTAAGGAGACTTTTGGTCCTAGACTTGGCGCTCCGGTATTGCTTGCCATGTGGTAGCAAAGAAAACAGTCTATGACTTGGGTGACTGGAGTCTCTGACAATTTTATGAGCTTCCCTCTGACACCGCCTATTATATAGGTCCTGGATGGCAGGAAGCTTGGCCCCAGTCATGTACTGGGCCGTACGCACTACCCTCTGTAGCGCTTTATGGTCAGATGCCGAGCAGTTGCCATACCAGGCGGTGATGCAACCGGTCAGGATGCTCTCGATGGTGCAGCTGTAGAACTTTTTGAGGATCTGGGGACCTTTGCCAAATCTTTTCAATCTCCTGAGCGGGAAAAGGTTTTGCTGTGCCCTCTTCACAACTGTTTTGTTATATTTTGATCATGTTAATTCATTGGGGATGTGGACACCAAGGAACTTTAAACTCTCGATCCGCTCCACTACAGACCCGTCAATGTTAATGGGGGCCTGTTTGGCCCGCCTTTTCCTGTAGTCCACGATCAGCTCCTTTGTCTTGCTCACATTGAGGGCGGGGTTGTTGTCCTTGCACCACACTGCCAGTTCTCTGATCTCCTCCCAATAGGCTGTCTCATCATTGTCGGTGAACAGGTCTACCACTGTTGTGTCGTAAGCAAACTTAATGATGGTGTTGGAGTCGTGTTTGGCCCCGCAGTCGTGGGCAAACACGACAGAGGGAGGTGTTTAGTCCCAGGGTCCTTAGCTTAATGATGAGCTTCGTGGGCACTATGGTGTTGAACACCGAGCTGTAGTCAATGAACAGCATTCTCACATAGATGTTCCTTTTGTCCAGGTGGGAAAGGGCAGTGTGAAGTGCGATTGAGATTGCGTCATCTGTGGATCTGTTGGGGCGGTATGCGAGTTGGAGTGGCTGTAGGGTATCCGAGAGGATGCTGTTGATGTGAGCCATGACCAGCCTTTCAAAGAACTTCATGGCTACCGACGTGAGTGCTACGGGGAGGTAATAATTTAGGCAGGTTACCTTTGCTTCCTTGTGCACTATGGTGGTCTGCTTGAAACATGTTGGTATTACAGACTCGGTCAGGGAGAGGTTGAAAATGTCAGTGAAGACACCTGCCAGTTGGTCCATGCATGCTTTGAGTACACATCCTGGTAATGGCCCTGCGGCTTTGTGAATGTTGACCTGTTTAAAGGTCTTGCTCACATCGGCTACCGAGAGCGTTATTACACAGTCATCTAGAACAGCTGGTGCTCTCGTGCATGCTTCAGTGTTGCTTGCCTCGAAGCGAGCATAAAATGCATTTAGCTCATCTGGTAGGCTCGCGTCACTGGGCAGCTCGCGTTTGGGTTTCCCTTTGTAGTCTGTAATAGTTTTCAAACCCTGCCACATCCAACGAGCGTCAGAGCCGGTGTAGTAGGATTCAATCTTAATCCTGTTTTGACACTTTGATTGTTTGATGGTTCGTCTGAGGGCATAGCGGGATTTCTTATAAGTGTCTGGATTAGTGTCCCGCTCCTTGAAAGCGGCAGCTCTAGCCTTTAGCTGGATGCAGATGTTGCCTGTAATCCATGGCTTCTGGTTGGGGTATGTACGTATGGTCACTGTGGGGACGACGTCGTTGATGCACTTATTGATGAAGCTGATGACTGAGGTGGTATACTCCTCAATGCCATTGGATGAATCCTGGAACATATTCCAGTCTGTGCTAGCAAAGCAGTCCTGTAGCATAGCATCTACGTCATACTGGCCAATGATTATAATGACGATTATGATCCAACCATAAAAGTTCAACATGTAGCTAGATGTATTATGCTAATGTTAACTAGCTGACCTAATGCATCGTTGCCCATGAAAGGAAGTTAGGCTAGCGGGCAAGTATTTTAGCCAGGTAGCCTAGGACAGCAAAAACTAAAAGCATGTACTGTATGACAGAATCATAGACCGTTTAGGCAACATGAAAGAGGAGGATGGTATTGTGAGTCAACATGTTTTTTCCACTTGCACTCACGTACACACCCACACAGAAATCAGTCCCATGGACAGCCACATCATATTTAGCTTACGTTGATTGCACTAAATCGTTTTTGGTATCTTTTAGTTGTCACTGTATTAGACTAAGCATAGGTGATTAGATCATGTTGAAATGTTGAAATTGAAATGGTGCTGGTTCTAAATCAGCACCATTTGTCCAAAAATTTCATTTTTATTTTAGTTGTCCAAAAATGTCGGAATCTTTACCTTGCTGACCATGATGTAGGTCATGTAACTGTTTGTTAAATGCAATATGTTCTGTGGACAAGCATTAGACCCAATGATATGTTTCTGCGCATGAGCTTTGCTAGGTTACGTCACCGACATCGCCTACAAGTGTGATTGGGGGATTTCAATTGGAGTGACAGTTCTTGGAACTGTTCATGTTCACTCTCTTTGGTTGTAATGTACAAGTTATCAATCTAGCTAGATTAGATGTTTATGCCAGCTAGCCATTTTAGTTAGCAAGCTTCTCACGGTAAATGCCACTGACACTGTTTCTAGCATAGTTAAGGTTTCATAATACAAACCATGGTTTTGGTTTGTAGCTGTTGCTAGTTGTTTGTTTGAACGAGAAAGTCCCACGCCCCACCAAAACCACTCTGCCCGTGATTCCCTCAAAATGTATCACCGAACTGGGAGCGGGTTGAGGTAAACATTGTGTTTGATTGCCTGATTGTGTAAAGATGGAGCACTAGACAGCTAGCTAGGCCACCCCAGGACATGTGATTCTGCTTTCTAAAGTGGAGTTGATGTTGTTTACCACTGGTAAACCAGGAGGAGGAAAATACCCAGATGAAAGGGAAGTATGGTGTAACCCTGTGATTGTCATATCTTGTGTTATGATGTCAAGGGTAGAGGCTCTTACCGAGTTGTTGGCATTCAGTCTCCACAGTCGGACCAGCTGTGTCCAGAATGGCTTTAGACACCCCTGGAGTGGTGTACAGTAGGGATATTTCATTTTTATTTTAAAATATATAACCTCAATAGGTTAATACAATATTCAGTTGTGCAGACATGTCAGGATTGATACTCTATCAGTTAAATGACAATAATATTTTTTAATCCAAAACTAAACCATATATACCTTTGTGTTGCTATTATTTGCTATGTTTCCAAGTGTATGATCTTAAATAGAGGTAAGAGTACCTGACTTGAGGCTGAAGGAGGAGTTGGAGGAGTTGACAATGACATCCGTAGTCTCTTTGGTAATGTCCCCTGTGACAGCCTGTACAACCACTCCTGACATCTTTATCTCATACATTGCTGAACTTGAGGAAGAACCTAGCAGTTGAGAATAAAAGTCAAGCTATGGACCATCAAAATGATGGGAGCGACCTGGCAGTAATAGGAAGTTGCAAAGACAGCATGAAGCACGGAGTATGTAGCAATGACCATAATAAATGATGTTGGCTGAATAACTATCAACTAGGATACATTTTTCCTGGTTAGGTCACAAGGTCAAGAAACACTCTGGCCCTAATGTATTATAATTCAGGTCACCATAACTATGAAACAACAATAACATTAAAGGATATCTTCACTTTTTAAAACTTACCTCTGTTGCATTTACCCTGAAAGTAGTCCGTCATCCACAGAGAAACTGTCATACACAGTTCAGTTTTGTTTAAATAGCCACTGCTAACTTGGGCTAACACTGCTATGCAAAAGAGGGAAAGTTCAACATGTTCAAACTTGATGACCAAATTCAGATTACATAAAATAAAATAAATTAATTTGTTGGACACGGTTGTTTTTTTGGTTAGCAGTGGCTAATGTTAGCAGTGGCTATTGAAACAAATCCGAAATGCTGATGTCTCTACTGGACCATGAACTACCCACTGGGCACACTGTCATCTCAATATGACAATTGGGTGATATTTGGTTGAGGCGTTGATAAATGAGATTACAACCTAAAATATATTCACCCATTCAAAAAGGCAGCTAAATGTTTGTTGAATTCCCAAATGTGCTCTTACTATGCTTTCAACCATTTACAAGCACAACAAAGTTCAAAATGGGAAAACAATGTCAGATATTTTGTTTATTTATACAACAACTGAATGTGTTATCACTGATAGCCAAATTAACAGAATTGCAGTTGAGGTTACATGATGGTCAATGCTGTTTAAGATTCTGCACAGATTATTATAGCAATTGTGAAGATCTCCACAGACCTGCCACCTTTGCATGTTGTCCTGAACATACATCTCTAAGAACTTTGTAAGAGCTATGTATGAGGGCCTCCTGAGTAGCATAGTGGTCTAAGGCACTGCAATGCAGTGCTAGAGGCATCACTACAGACCCTGGTTCGTTCCAAGGCTATGTCACAACCAGCCGTGATTAGGAGTGCCATAGGGCAGTGCACAATTGGCTCAGCATTGTCCGGGTTAGGGGAGGGCTTGCCCGGGGGTGTAGGCCATCATTGTAAATAAGAATTTGTTCTTAACTTGACTAGTTAAATCGAGGTTAAATAAAAATAAAATTAAAAGTTAAAGTAACCCCAAAATGAGGCCATGGATATTTTACTCATTTTAAGGTTGAATAAATACTGTTACATATGTTTGGAAGATACAGTAAATAGCCTGAAGGTTATCATAAAAGTAATATTGAATTTCCTTTGGTTGTTACACAAACAAATATCAACATTTTAAGGAAATGTATCTACTTCTTGGATAGTTTCATCTGGCTTAGTCCTATTCTTTAACTTAGATGTTTGGTTGAGTTGGAAACGTGAATCCCATATATAGTTTGTTAACTTGTCAACGAGTTAATAGGCTAGTTACTGTATTACAAAAGTGATATTGAATTGTGTTTGGTTTTCAATGCAACCAAATATCAACATTCTAAGGAGATGTACCTACCGCTTGGATAGTTCCATCTGTGCCACTGCCTTAGTCCTATTCTTTAACTTAGATTTTTGGTTAAGATGGTGACGGGAATCCAACATATATAAATTATTACCTTTCAGAGAAACTGTATTTAAATTTGAAAATCAACCAAAACTTGAAACCCTAGGCCTATAAGTACTGTCCATTGTTTGTTGAATCCTGGGTTAAATTTAAACAATAGTTGTTGGTGACTTTTCACACAGTAGACTAAGCATCAAGTCAGGCTATAGCAAATGCTATGTAGGCCTAAATAATATAATAGATAAATATGATTATATTGATAGGGTAAACTTATTCTCTTTTCGACATCCGCACAGAATCATAGTTTTTATTCATCAAAATCCATCTGAAGCTAGAGACTTTCGGGATTTTGCATGGGCTGCGTCTCAATCCACCACATCCGCCAATGTTGGACTTCGCATCTGTGGTGGAAGGCGGCTGAGGTAAAGCGTTGTTTGTCAGACCAAGGGGCCGTATCCACAAAGTGTCCCAGAGTGGAAAATTGGTCGTAAGTGCTGAGAGTATAGATATTTTTCTCCTACTCTTATGGGTAGATATAAAAGCTATGCATGAAACCTCTTTAGCCACAAGAGTCCCACTTTTATTAGACCTCAGGAGCTGTCCTAACCTGCTGACAGTTACCAGCAGGTGTCTTCATAATAGAAAAAGGAAGCGAGTCAGAGGCTCCTGCGCCATAGTCAGAAAATTGCTTTGGAGTTGCAAATAGTGCGGGTAGCCATTTGATTACCTGTTCAGGAGTCTTATGGCTTGGGGGTAAAAACTGTTGAGAAGCCTTTTTGTCCTAGACTTGGCACTCCGGTACCACTTGCCATGCGGTAGTAGAGAGAACAGTCTATGACTGGGGTGGCTGGGGTCTTTGACAATTTTTAGGGCCTTCCTCTGACACCGCCTGGTGTAGAGGTCCTGGATGTCAGGCAGCTTAGCCCCAGTGATGTACTGGGCCGTACGCACTACCCTCTGTAGTGCCTTGTGGTCAGAGGCCAAGCAATTGCCGTACCAGGCAGTGATGCAACCAGTCAGGACGCTCTCGATGTTGCAGCTGTAGAACCTTTTGAGGATCTCAGGACCCATGCCAAATCTTTTTAGTTTCCTAAGGGGGAATAGGGTGTTATTCTGGCACCACCCGGCCAGGTCTCTGACCTCCTCCCTATAGGCTGTCTCGTCGTTGTCGGTGATCAGGCCTACCACTGTTGTGTCGTCTGCAAACTTATTGATTGTGTTGGAGTTGTGCCTGACCATGCAGTCGTGGGTGAACAGGGAGTACAGGAGGGGACTGAGCATGCACCCCTGGGGAGCTCCAGTGTTGAGGATTAGCGTGGCAGATGTGTTGCTACCTACCCTCACCACCTGGGGGCAGCCCGTCAGGAAGTCCAGGATCCAGTTGCAGAGGGAGGTGTTTAGTCCCAGGATCCTTAGCTTAGTGATGAGCTTTGAGGGTACTGTGGTGTTGAACGCAGAGCTGTAGTCAATGAATAGCATTCTCACATAAGTGTTCCTTTTGTCCAGGTGGGAAAGGGCAGTGTGGAGTGCAATAGAGATTGCATCATCTGTGGATCTGTTTGGGCGGTATGCAAATTGGAGTGGGTCTATGGTTTCTGGGATAATGGTGTTGATGTGAGCCATTACCAACCTTTCAAAGCACTTCATGGCTACGGACATGAGTGCTACGGGTCTGTAGTCATTTAGGCAGGTTGCCTTTGTGTTCTTGGGCACAGGAACTATGATGGTCTGCTTGAAACATGTTGGTATTACAGACTCAATCAGGGACATGTTGAAAATGTAAGTGAAGACACCTGCCAGTTAAGACACCTGCCAGTTGGTCAGCACATGCCCGGAGCACACGTCCTGGTAATCCATCTGGCCCCGCAGCCTTGTGTATGTTGACCTGTTTAAAGGTCTTACTCACGTCGGCTACGGAGAGCGTGATCACACAGTCGTCTGGAACACCTGATGCTCTCAAGCATGCCTCAGTGTTGCTTGCCTCGAAGCGAGCATAGAAGTGATTTAGCTTGTCTGGTAGGCTCGTGTCACTGGGCAGCTCGCGGCTGTGCTTCCCTTTGTAGTCTGTAATAGTTTGCAAGCCCTGCCACATAAGACGAGCATCGGAGCCGGTGTAGTATGATTCAAACTTAGCCCTGTATTGACGCTTTGCCTGTTTGATGGGTCGTCAGAGGGCATAGCAGGATTTCTTGTAAGCTTCCGGGTTAGAGTCCCGCACCTTGAAAGCGGCAGGTCTACCCTTTAGCTCAGTGCAAATGTTGCCTGTAATCCATGGCTTCTGGTTGGGGTATGTACGTACAGTCACTGTGGGGACGACGTCCTCGATGCACTTATTGATAAAGCCAGTGACTGATGTCGTGTAATCCTCAATGCCATCGGAAGAATTCCCGGAACATGTTCCAGTCTGTGATGGCAAAACAGTCCTGTAGTTTAGCATCTGCTTCATCTGACCACTTTTTTATAGGCCGAGTCACTGGTGCTTCCTGCTTTAATTTTTGTTTGTAAGCAGGAATCAGGAGGATAGAGTTGTGGTCGGATTTACCAAATGGAGAGCGAGGGAGAGCTTTGTACGCGTCTCTGTGTGTGGAGTACAGGTGATCTAGAATTTTTTTCCCTCTGGTTGCACATTTAACATGTTGATGAGTTAGAACTGATTTAAGTTCCCTGCATTAAAGTCTCCGGCCACTAGGAGCGTCGCCTCTGGGTGAGTGGTTTCCTGTTTGCTTATTTCCTTATACAATTGCAACATTTGATGTACAGTCACATTCACCGTGGTTGTCTGAAGCGTGCTAAAGAGTTCACAGCTGGCAATAACTCATTGCGATTGGTTAATGAGCGTAATCACTCTCTTTCCTTTCTGGTACCTCAAATTGTTGTGATTACCAGCTGAGATAAACTTTTATGAGTTGATTTTACTCCTGGAACAGAGTTTGTCTGAGCAGTATCTTAACATCATCCTAAAACCTACTCTGAGATTTTTTTTGTCTTAAAACAGGTTTTAATAGGATTTCTAGGACCTTTTCTGAGACACTTTGCGGATACAGCCCCTGGAGTAATCCCGAAAACCGTCCCATTTGGACTTTACCCGTCCGTAAAGTCCAAATGGTTTGAGCTACAAACTAATATAACCCTACTATGGAAAGCTGAGACTCTCACGAACACTGACATGCAAATATTGGCACAATGACTTGAATGGGATTTGTGACACAAATACAAAAATTTGAAAGGTTTATAGCAACAATGTACCTATCTAGTTTTAATGTTAAGATCCCTCAATTACAGTGCATTCAGAAAGTATTCAGACCCCTTGACTTTTTCCACATTTTGTTACGTTACAGGATTCAGCTTTTTCAGCCAAACCCGTTGGTGACAGGTGTATAAAATCAGGCACACAGCCATGCAATCTCCATAGACAAACATTGGCAGTAGAACGGCCTTACTGAAGAGCTCAGTGACTTTCAACATGGCACCGTCATACAGTATATTGGGGGAAACCATCATTTGTTAACATACCTTTAATCTTCTGAGTAGACACCGCTGCTGAGCCACCTGAAGTTGCAGACTTGGTTGTGAACCTCTTGTTAAATTCATCAGAGAATGCCTGAAAATAAAATCTAAAGCCTTTAAAAATACCAAACAGAAAATCATAAATCAATCTGCTAGAACCAACTCGACCCTCCTCCCTAGACAACGCTTACCAATATATCCTGGCTATCAATGTTATTCAATCCTGGTGCTGAGGACCCACAGGGGTTTGTTCTTACCCAGCACTAGCACACCTGATGCAATTACTCTTTGTGTGTCAGGTGTGCTAATGCTTGGCTAGGACTTCCTAATCAGTTAAAATCAGGGATTAATGTCCACCCCCTGTAGAAAGCGAATTAGCATAATATCTCCCAGAGGGACCGACACTGTTTAAGCTAGAGATAATGTATATCCGCATCTGAGGTGGAAGGTTGCAGAGCTACAGCGGTGTTTGTCAGACCAGGAGATATCCCGAAAACGAGTCTTCCAACAAAAACATGTCTATGGAAAAATGAGACTCTCATGAACATGATGGCGTGATCAGTTCTGCTGTATGACCCCCACAAGTGTCGCAGGACCCGTCCGAAGGTAACCCGGTACCGAGCCGAAAAATGAATGGTAGTGAATAGGGCATTTCCACTGTAAAAAAGATATAATAATTTTCCTGAGCTTTCTTATATCTATCAGATATGACAGACACATCAAAACATACTCCCTTCTGATTTACACTGAACAAAACTATAAACGCAACATGAAAGTGTTGGTCCCATGGTCCCAATAAAAAATCCCCAAAATTTTCCATACGTACAAAAAGCTTATTTCTCTCAAATGTTGTGCACAAATGTCACGACTTCCGCTGAAGTCAGCTCCTCTCCTTGTTTGGGCGGCGTTCGGCGATCGACGTCACCAGCTTTCTAGCCATCGCTGCTCCATTTTTCATATTTCCATTTGTTTTGTCTTGTTCCATACACACCTGGTTTTCATTCCCTAATCACACTGCGTGTATTTAGTCCTCTGTTCCCCTCCATGTCTTTGTGTGAAATTGTTGTATGTTATGTGGGAATTTACCACGCACCTGTATTTTTATTCATGTTCTGTGTTTTGGCACGTTTAGTGTATTCTGTGCTGTCGTTTGTTGGAACGGAATAGAGCTCGCCTGTTACCACACGCTACTCTCCTGCACCTGACTTCGCCTCCCTTACACACCCATAACAGAATTTCACACCACCCATGGAGTCAGCAGGAGCAGGGACCCCGGATAGAGGAGTCGAGGAGCGCGTCCAGGAACATTCGGCTATGTTACATCATCTTGGTGCCATAATAGATTGCGTTGTCCAGACTATGGACTGCTGGGAGAGACAGGAGGTCTCTCCAGTGCCTCGACCAGTGCAACCAGGGTCACCTCTACCCGTCCCGTCCGGAGCCAGTCCAGTGGGATGCGTCTCTCCCTTCCCAGGGAGTATGATGGGACGGCAGCACAGTGCCAGGGATTCCTGTTACAACTGGACCACTACCTGGCCACTGTGCACCCAGCTCCCTCGGGAAGGGAGAGAGTGTCTGCCCTCATCTCATGCCTCTTGGGGAGAGCTCTGGAGTGGGCAAACGCCGTGTGGGGAGAAGGAGACAAGGCGTTGGACCACTTCGAAGAGTTCACCCATAGCTTCCGGGCTGTCTTCGACCATCCACCCGAAGGGTAGAGCGGCGGGGGAATGGCTCTTCCATTTGAGGCAGGGGACGAGGAGCGCCCAGGAATTCGCCCTGGAATTCCGGACCTTGGCCGCCGGAGCAGGCTGGAACGACAGGGCCTTCATCGTCCACTATCGGTGCAGCCTGCGAGGGGGCTCTGTCGGTGCCATCTTTCAGCATCCCAGAGGGGGCTCTGTCGGTGCCATCTTCCAGCATCCCCGCTCCGGTGCCCATGGAGTTAGGAGGGGCTGCGCGTAGGGAGGCTGGAGAAGGGGCCATCACATGCACCATCTGTGGCCGCAGAGGGCACACTGCCGGTCGGTGCTGTGTCGGTCCCTCTGGGAGTCGAGGCGAAAGGCAGGGCACTCTGGCATCACCCCAGGTGAGTCTGCACCACACTCATTCAGAGTCCTCTGTTGACCACCTGTTTGTACCTGTTTGTATCCCTGAGTTTTCCCCGCATTCCCAGCATAAGGCATTTGTCGATTCAGGCGCAGCTGGAAGTTTTATAGACAGAGCGTTAGCCCTTAGTTTAGGTATCCCCATTATTCCTGTAGTTAGACCTTTTCCGGTTCACGCTCTGGATAGTCGACCATTAGGGTCTGGGCCAATCAGGGAGGCCACCATCTCCATGGCCATGGAGATGCAGGGGGTCACGAGGAGAAGATCAGTCTCTTCCTCATTGACTGTCCTGCATTTCCCTTGGTACTATGCCTTCCCTGGTTGGCTAATCATAACCCCACTATTTCCTGGCAACAGAGGGCTCTCACGCGGTGGTCGCGAGAGTGCTCGGGGGAGGTGTGTAGGAGTTTCCGTTGGTGCTACCACGGTGGAAAGTCCAGACCAGGTATCCACCGTGCGCAACCCCCCAGAATATGATTTGGCTCTCGCCTTCTGTAAAAAGTAAGCGACTCAATTACCACCTCATCAACGGGGGGATTGTGCGATAAATCTCCTGGCAGACGCTGCGCTTCCCAGGAGTCACGTGTATCCCCTGTCGCAAGCGGAGAAGGTGACTATGGAGACATATGTCTCTGAATCCCTGGTCAGGGGTACATTCGGTCCTCCACTTCACCCGCCTCCTCTAGTTTCTTTTTGTGAAGAAGAAGTATGGAGGTCTATGCCCGTGCATTGACTATAGAGGTCTCAATCAAATCACGGTGAGGTATAGTTACCCACTACCTCTTATCTCCACGGCGATTGAGTCAATGCATGGGGCGCACTTCTTCACGAAAACTGGATCTCAGGAGTGCGTATAACCTGGTGCATATCCGGGAGGGAGACGAGTGGAAGACAGCGTTTAGTACCACCTCAGGGCATTATGAGTACCTCGTCATGCCATACGGGTTGATGAATGCTCCATCAGTTTTCCAATCCTTTGTAGACTAGATTTTCAGGGACCTGCACGGGCAGGGTGTAGTGGTGTATATCAATGACATTCTGATATACTCCACTACACGCGCTGAGCATGTGTCCTTGGTGCGCAGGGTACTTGGACGACTGTTGGAGCATGACCTGTACGTCAAGGCAGAGAAATGCTTGTTCTTTCAGCAGGCCATCTCCTTCCTAGGGTATCGCGTTTCCACATCAGGGGTGGTGATGGAGAGTGACCGCATTGCAGCCGTGCGTAATTGGCCGACTCCCACCACGGTAAAGGAGGTGCAGCAATTTTTAGGGTTTGCCAATTACTACCAGAGATTTATCCGGGGTTTTGGCCAGGTGGCTGCTCCCATTACCTCACTACTGAAGGGGGGTCCAGTAAGGTTGCAGTGGTCAGCTGACGCGGACATGGCTTTTGGGAGGCTGAGAGCTCTGTTTACTTCGGCTCCCGTGCTGGCCCATCCTGATCCCTTTTTGGCGTTCATAGTGGAGGTGGACGCGTCCGAGGCTGGGATTGGAGCTGTGCTCTCACAGCGCTCGGGTATGCCACCGAAACTCTGCCCCTGTGCTGTCTTCTCGAAGAAGCTCAGCCCAGCGGAGCGTAACTATGATGTGGGGGACCGGGAGTTGTTAGCTGTGGTTAAAGCGTTGAAGGCGTGGAGACATTGGCTTGATGGGGCTAAACACCCTGGACTGACCACCGCAACCTGGAGTACATCCGGGCAGCAAGGAGACTGAATCCTCGTCAGGCAAGGTGGGCCATGTTCTTTACCCGTTTTATGTTTACCCTGTCCTACAGACCAGGTTCCCAGAATATGAAGGCAGACGCACTGTCCTGGCTGTATGACACAGAGGAGCGGCCCATGGATCAGACTCCCATACTCCCGGCCTCTTGCCTGGTAGCGCCGGTCATGTGGGAGCTGGATGCGGACATTGAGCAGGCGTTGCGTACAGAACCTGCTCCCCTTCAGTGTCCCGTCGGGCGTATGTATGTTCCGTCTGCTGTCCGTGACCAGTTGATCTCTTGGGCCCACACGTCACCCTCCTCTGGTCATCCGGGGATCGGTCAGACGGTGCGCTGTCTGACTGGGAAGTACTGGTGGCCCACCTTGGCTAAGGACGTGACGGTTTATGTTTCCTCCTGCTCGGTGTGTGCACTGTGTAAGGCTCCGAGACACCTGCCCAGAGGTAAGTTACACCCCTTACCCGTTCCACAACGACCTTGGTCACACCTGTCAGTGGATTTTTTAACAGATCTTCCTCTTTCACAGGGAAACACTACGATCCTGGTCGTTGTGGATCGTTTCTCTAAGTCCTGTCGTCTCCTCCTTCTTCCTATGGCCCTACAGACTGCGGAAGCCCTGTTTACTATCGTCTTCTGGCACTACGGGGTTCCTGAGGATATAGTGTCTGATTGGGGTCCCCAGTTCACGTTGAGAGTCTGGAAGCCGTTCATGGAGCATCTGGGGGTCCCAATCAGCCTTGCCTCGGGTTTTCACCCCAAGAGTAACGGGCAGGTAGAGAGAGTCAACCAGGATGTGGGCAGGTTTCTGCGGTCCTATTGCCAGGACCGGCCGGGGGAGTGGGCAGCATTCATGACCTAGGCCGAGATGGGGCAGAACTCGCTTCGCCACTCCTCCACTAACCTATCCCCCTTTCAGTGTGTATTGGGGTACCAGCCGGTTCTGGCGCGGTGGCATCAGGGTCAGACCGAAGCTCCTGCGGTGGACGACTGGTTCAGGCGCGCGGAGGAGACATGGGAGGCTGCCCATGGTCACCTTCAGCGAGCCGCGCTTCGCCAAAAGACCAGCGCGGACCATCACCTCAGTGAGACCCCGGTGTTCGCACCGGGGGACCGGGTCTGGCTGCCGGAAGCTGGGTCCGCGGTTTGTGGGGCCATTCAAAGTCCTGAGGAGGGTGAACGAGGTGTGTTACAGATTACAGCTTCCCTCTGACTACCGTATTAACCCCTCGTTCCATGTGTCTCTCCTCAGGCTAGTGGTGGCTGGTCCGCTCCAGGAATCTGAGGTGCGTGAGGATCCTCCGCCCCCTCTGGACATCGAGGGGGCCCCGGCGTACTCCGTTCGTTCCATCCTGAATTTGAGACGTCAGGCAGGGGGCCTTCAGTATCTCGTGGAGTGGGAGGGGTACGGTCCGGAGGAGAGGTGCTGGGTCCCGGTTGCAGATGTGTTGGACCCCAAACTGCTGAGGGAGTTTCACCGAGGCCGGTGTCAGCGCGCCGCTGGAGCCGCACGTCAAGGGGGGGTACTGTCACGACTTCCGCCGAAGTCGGCTCCTCTCCTTGTTCGGGCGGCGTTCAGGGATCGACATCACCGGCTTTCTAGGCATTGCTGCTCCATTTTTCATATTTCCATTTGTTTTGTCTTGTTCCATACACACCTGGTTTTCATTCCCTAATCACACTGCATGGATTTAGTCCTCTGTTCCCCTCTGTCTTTGTGTGAAATTGTTGTATGTTATGTGGGAATTTACCATGCGCCTGTATTTTTAATTAATGTTCCGTGTTTTGGCACGTTTAGTGTATTCTGTGCTGTCGTTTGTTTGGAACGGAATAAAGCGCGCCTGTTACCACAAGCTACTCTCGCCTCCCTTACACACCCAGAACAACAAATTTGTTTACATCCCTGTTAGTGAGCATTTCTCCTTTGCCAATATAATCAATCTACCTGACAGGTGTGCAGGGTTGGGGAGTAACGGATTACATGTAAAAAGGTAACTGAAATCCATTACGTTACCAGCAAACATAAACATATTATAATCAGATTACTGATACTGTTGAAAAACTAGATGATTACTTCGAGGATTACTTTTAATCAGAAAGGATGTTTGTGAAAAAATCTTTAACTTTCTCTGTTTTCTCAATGACATTCAAATCAGCATTGAAAAAAGGTGCAAGTTTAAGTTTGTTCCACCTGAGCGAGTCTGACCACAAGCGAGTCTGACCACTATGATGACACATGAAATGTGTTTGATGGGTTGCGGGAAAAGAGCAGGAATAGGCTTTTGTAGGCTACAGTCCATGCTATGTATTCCAATGGTGCTACTGCTGTCGGCATCCAAAGATGATCCAAGTTGAATAAACGCTTGGAGGTAAGGATGACAGTAGTGGTGTAGTCAACGGGGAAATGGATATCACTTATTATTGATATCTACAGTTGAAGTTGGAAGTTTACATACACTTAGTTTGGAGTCATTAAAACTCGTTTTTCAACCACTCCACATATTTCTTGTTAACAAATTATGGTTTTGGCAAGTCGGTGAGAACATCTTCTTTGTGCATGACACAAGTAATTTTTACAACAATTGTTTACAGACAGATTATTTAACTCATAATTCACTATATCACAAATCCAGTGGGTGAGAAGTTTACATACACTAAGGTGACTGTGCCTTTAAACAGCTTGGAAAATTCCAGAATATGAGTCAATTGGAGGTGTACTTGTGAATGTATTTCAAGGCCTACCTTTAAACTAAGTGCTTTTTTGCTTGACATCATGGGAAAATCAAAAGAAATCAGCCAAGACCTCAAAAAATTGTAGACCTCCACAAGTCTGGTTCATCCTTGGGAGCAATTTCCAAATGCCTGAAGGTACCACGTTCATCTGTACGAACAATAGTACCCAAGTATAAACACCATGGGACCACACAGCTGTCATACCGCTCAGGAAGAAGACACCTTCTGTCTCTTAGAGATGAACATACCTTGGTGCGAAAAGTGCAAATCAATCCCAGAACAACAGCAAAGGACCTTGTGAAGATGCTGGAGGAAACAGGTACAAAAGTATCTATATCCACAGTAAAACGAGTCCTATATCGACATAACCTGAAAAGCCGCTCAGCAAGGAAGAAGCCACTGCTCCAAACCGCCATAAAAAAGCCAGACTACGGTTTGCAACTGCACATGGGGACAAAGATCGTACTTTTTGGAGAAATGTCTCTGATGAAACAAAAATAGAACTGTTTGGCCATAATGACCGTCGTTATGTTTGGAGGAAAAAGGGGGAGGCTTGCAAGCCACAGAACACCATCCCAACCGTGAAGCACGGGGGTGGCAACATCATGTTGTGGGGGTGCTTTGCTGCAGGAGGGACTGGTGCACTTCACAAAATAGATGGCATCATGAGGAGGGAAAATGATGTGGATATATTGAAGCAACATCTCAAGACATCAGTCAGGAAGTTAAAGCTTGGTCGCAAATGGGTCTTCCAAATGGACAATGACACCAAGCATACTTCCAAAGTTGTGGAAAAATGGCTTAAGGACAACAAAGTCAAGGTATTGGAGTGGCCATCACAAAGCCCTGACCTCAATCCTATAGAACATTTGTGGGCAGAACTGAAAAAGTGTGTGCGTGCAAGGAGGCCTACAAACCTGACTCAGTTACACCAGCTCTGTCATGAGGAATGGGCCAAAATTCACCCAACTTATTGTGGGAAGCTTGTGGAAGGCTACCTGAAACATTTGACCCAAGTTTAACAATTTAAAGGCAATGCTACCAAATACTAATTGAGTGTATGTAAACGTCTGACCCACTGGGAATGTAATGAAAGAAATAAAAGCTGAAATAATCATTCTCTCTACTATTACTCTGACATTTCACATTCTTAAAATAAAGTGGTGATCCTCACTGACCTAAGACAGGGCAATTTTTACTAGGATTAAATGTCAGGAATTGTGAAAAACTGAGTTTAAATGTATTTGGCTAAGGTGTATGTAAACTCCTGACTTCAACTGTACATAGCACATTGATTTGAATCACACTGCTGCTCTCTCATTTAGCTATTTGCGCCTTACGGATTGTGGTTGTTGTGGATGGCTGTTCACAAATCTAAATGCGTATTTGAATCCAATAATGGTTGAATTCAAGAAGTTTAAGCTGCCTATCAATCATTGTTTTTGAAACCAGTGGACAGACAGTGAAAAATGCGCTCTTGCAACAGCTGCGTAATGCGGATCCAAGCCTATGGAATAAAAGCGGGGCTTTTATTGCTCATTTTAATTTATAGGCCACAGCCAGAGTGGCCCACCTGTCCTCCGGCGCAGCCAGAGTGGCCCGCCTGTCTTCCGGCGCAGCCAGAGTGGCCCGCCTGTCCTCCGGTGCAGCCAGAGTTGCCGGCCAGATGGCGCAACCAGAGTCGCCCGCCAGCCGGGCGCAACCAGGGTCGCCCACCAGTCCTCCGGCGCGGCCAGGGGCGCAACCTAAGTGGGCGACGCCAAGGGTGCAGCGGAGGCCACGTCCCGTACCTGATCCACCTCCAGGTTAGGTGGGTTGGGGAGGGGGGGTGTAGCACAGTGCCGTCATTGACGGCCGCCACCCTCCCCTCCCTTATTGTTTAAGGGGGGAGAAAAAATTGGGGGGGGGGATTTTTTGTTGTTTCGGTGTAGGTGCATTCGGAGTTTGCACCTTTGAGGGGGGGGGGTACTGTCACGTCCTGACCAGTAGAGGGTGTAGTTGGGTCAGGACGTGGCAGAAGAGAAGTGTGTAGGTTGGTTTGTTTCGTTTATTTTGGCCGTGTGGCTTCCAATCAGGCACAGCTGTAGAGGGTTATTGCTGATTGGGAGTCAAACATAAGTAGCCTACTTTTCCTTTGGGGTTTGTGGGTAATTGTTCTTGTTACTGTGTTAAACGTGACAGGACTGTTTTGGTTGTCTGTTTATTGTTTCGTATTGTATAGTGTCCGTTTGATCAAACCTGTTAGGGCTAGGGGGCAGTATTTACACGGCCGGATAAAAAACGTACCCGATTTTAATCTGGTTACTACTCCTGCCCAGTAACTAGAATATGCATATAATTATTGGCTTTGGATAGAAAACACCCTAAAGTTTCTAAAACTGTTTGAATGGTGTCTGTGAGTATAACAGAACTCATATGGCAGGCAAAAACCTGAGAAGATTTCATGCAGGAAGTGGCCTGTCTGACAAGGTGTTGTTGTTCTTGCCTCTGTTTATTGAAGACTAAGGATCTTAGCTGTAACGTGACACTTCCTACGGCTCCCATAGGCTCTCAAAGCCCGGGAAAAAGCTGAACGATATCGAGGCAGCCCCTGGCTGAAACACATTATCGCCTTTGCCAAGTGGCCGATCAGAGGACAAAGGGCTTAGGCGCGTGCCCGAGTCGAGCCCGTGCTTTATTTTCTTTCGTCTGTTTACCTAATTGCAGATTCCCGGTCGGAATATTATCGCTTTTTTACGAGAAAAATGACATAAAAATTGATTTTAAACAGCGGTTGACATGCTTCGAAGTACGGTAATGAAATATTTGGAAATCTTTTGTCACGAAATGCGCCGTGCGCGTGACCCTTATATACCATTCGGATAGTGTCTTGAACGCACGAACAAAACGCCGCTGTTGGAACATAACTATGGATTATTTTGAACCAAACCAACATTTGTTATTGAAGTAGAAGTCCTGGGAATGCATTCTGACGAAGAACGCCAAAGGTAATCAAACTTTTCTAATAGTAAATCGGAGTTTGGTGAAGGCTAAACTTGCTGGGTGTCTAAATAGCTAGCCCTGTGATGCCGGGCTATCTACTTAGAATATTGCAAAATGTGTTTTCACCGAAAAGCTATTTTAAAATCGGACATATCGAGTGCATAGAGGAGTTCTGTATCTATAATTCTTAAAATAATTGTTATGCTTTTTGTGAACGTTTATCGTGAGTAATTTAGTAAATTGTTAGTAAATTCGCCGGAAGTTTGCGGGGGGTATGCTAGTTCTGAACGTCACATGCTAATGTAAAAAGCTGGTTTTTGATATAAATATGAACTTGATTGAACAAAACATGCATGTATTGTATAACATAATGTCCTAGGTGTGTCATCTGATGAAGATCATCAAAGGTTAGTGCTGCATTTAGCTGTCTTCTGGGTTTTTGTGACATAATATGCTAGCTTGAAAAATGGGTGTCTGATTATTTCTGGCTGGGTACTCTGCTGACATAATCTAATGTTTTGCTTTCGTTGTAAAGCCTTTTTGAAATCGGACAGTGTGGTTAGATTAACGAGAGTCTTGTCTTTAAAATGCTGTAAAATAGTCATATGTTTGAGAAATTGAAGTAATAGCATTTCTAAGGTATTTGAATATCGCGCCACAGGATTCAACTGGCTGTTGCGTAGGTGGGACGATTTGGTGCCACCTACCCTAGAGAGGATTAAATATATGACGAACACTAACTCCGCTGCATTTTGGTCCATTCTCTCTAAAGACAGCCGTTACACCTGCAAGTGTGGCATATCAAGAAGCTGATTAAACAGCATGATCATTACACAGGTGCATCTTATGCTTGGGACAATAAAAGGCCCATTTAAAATGTGCAGTTTTGTCACACAGCACAAAGCCACATGTCTCACGTTTTGAGGGAGCATGCAATTGGCATGCTGACTGCAGGAATGTCCACCAGAGCTGTTGCCAGAGAATACAATGTTAATTTCTCTACCATAAACTACCTCCAATGTCGTTTTAGAGAATTTGGCAGGACGTCCAACCGGCCTCACAACCGCAGACCACTTGTAACCACGCCAGCCCAGGACCTCTACATGTGGGGTCGTCTGGGATGCTGAGGAGTGTTTCTGTCTGTAATAAAGCCCTTTTGTGGGGAAAAACTCATTCTGATTGGCTGGGCCTGACTCCCCAGTGGATGGGCCTGGCTGCCAAGTGGGTGGGCCTATGCCCTCCTAAGCCCACATATGGCTGCACCCCTGCCCAGTCATGTGAAATCCATCGACTAGGGCATGATGAATTTATTTAAATTGACTGATTTCATTATATGAACTGTAACTCAGTAAAATCTTTGAAATTGTTGCGTGTTGCGTTTATATTTTCGTTCAGTATATTTTTCCATTTACTAATCTGTTATTTCTATGGGCTAATAGCAGCAAGGCCAAATTCAATGTTTCATAAAATTATTGTTTTATATTTTTTTATACCTAGAGGGGTCCTAAAATTCAAAATCAAATAGCTAAATGATCCTTGGTATGACGGTGACCATTTTAAAACAATTCCACATGTTCGCTTAGAAACCCAGCCCTGGGCCCTTAGAGTCTAGGCAGATATTTAGTCTAAGGCATTAAAAGCTTATTTTGACAGTATTGCATGTTTTTCTGCTTTCCATACCTGGATAGTATCTGGATCACCTGGGTGGAGGATAATCACAACCTCCTTCAAGTGTTTGTGCTTCTTCTTACTGCTGAACTTGAGGACTTGATCCAGCATAAGTGAAGCCACCAGATCCTTGGGGAAGCATAGGTTTCCTGTGCCGATGGCAGGGAAGGTCATCGAGACTAGTCTCTGCTGCTCTGCCTTCCCCAGGCATTCCTCCACAATTCCACTCAACAACTGTGGGATGTCAGGCACAAGATGTTTGTTTTATGTTACCTTTATAAAGAAATTATAGCAAATGTGTTCTAATTGGTAATTATTGGACCAGGCACTGTAGGTTTTTACGATTTTGTCCACCACTAAGCCATTTAGGACTTCCACGTTTGGCCATACTGTGCTGGAAACAGACTGGGTTCCTTTCAAAATATTGAATTGGACAAATTAAAAAATGTACGATACAAATTGACTAACAAGAATAGGCTGTTCAAAATGACCCGCTTAACTTGGAAAGGTTATAGCAGCATTTGGCAGTATGTTTTATTTGATCTAAGAAGTCAGTGAGATATGTGGACAGCTTTCTACCTTCTGTGCTGCACCTTTCCCTTGATCCCACTTAGGGGCAATGGTATGAAACACCAGCTTGCTCTTAAGGTTGCAGCCATCTGTGATGATGACTGCTCCTGCAGCAGCACTGCCAGCGGTCCCCTGTTCGTTTATCAGGTCTTGAAGTCGGGGTCCGGCAGCTTTTAGGATGGCATTCGAGACCGCTCCGCTATGAAGTAGCAGGTCTAGACCCACTGTGTTCACAACCACCTGAGTCTGTAACAGACAAATACAAATATGCTATAGATCTTTTAGTTGCACTGCATAGTTAATGTCTGGTTTTAAATGAATTGTGGATTTAATTCAATGACAGTTATTAGTGTATGACATTTAAGTGCCCAAAGGGTAATCTCTGATACTGTATATCCTGTTTTTATTGAATCTACATTGAATGAAGAATGAACTAAGACAACTGAGACAAAAGCCAGGAAAAGGGCACAATAGTGATAGTTTACCGTAGCCTCCTGGATGTTCCCTTTCATCAGGATGATTGTCAACCCCTCTTTGGTCTGCACTCTGTCAGAACCATCCCTGCTCTGAATCCGTCTATGCTGGTTCTGTGTCGAGAAAGTTGGATGATTATGTTGCTGAAGACTTTTTCCATGGCTCCCAAACCCCTTCTGATCTGTGTCCTCCATATCCTGGACCGTCTGGTCATCTTTTTCGATCAGATGGACCACACAGCCTGTCTGTCTCAAGACTTCTTCAACACACATGGACTGCTTTTCCTGGAAGAACTTCCTTCCGCCAGGCTTGGAGACTCTCAAGATATCAAAGGATGTTGAGGATATCAAGTTTTGAAATAAGTCCATGCAGTCCTTGACATAAACCCTGATGCCACTAAGGCAAATGTCCTTATCTTTGAAAGACACTTTCACTGTGTCTTTAAACTTATCGTACCAAGCATTTTTGTTGTGTTCCTCGATGAATTTGACAATGGCCTTAGACTTGACCTCAAGAGTTTCATCAACTGGAGCATTCTTACATAAGTAGTCATCAAGTTTTTTCCGGACTGAATCAACAGTTTGCTTATAGCCAGATATTACCACTTGTAGACTTGGATTTACACCAGGTGTCCTGATGATGAATTTCTTTGATGGAGTGTTGAAAGCTTTCTCCAAATCAGTGACAAGGTCTTGCCACTCTGACATCTTCAGGACATTAGAGTCTTCAACATCGATGTATTGTGAAATCAAAATGGTATCTAGTTGGTTTTCTGCTTCACTCAGAACCTCCTCTGAGACAGCCAGGAGCTGTACTCCCTTTCTTTCTAATTCTAGTCCTGCATTAATCCCTTGTGAGGTGAAAAGGGAACTGGTAAGCTGATCCTCAACTCCCTCATTGTTCTTCTGCAGAAACTCAAAGACATAGTTGTCTAATTGCACCATCCTCCGTTTCACTGCCATCCCTCCTTCCATAAACTTCCTGTTAGCACCCAAAACCTCGTGTCAAGCCAAATAAGATTACACTCTGGTTCTGATAATTGTACGTCATTTTCAGCTCTGGAAATTCACCTGCAATTTTGTCCTGTAGGCCATCTTGCAAAAGTATATGGTAGGTAGAGAGCGGCAGTGGGAACTCCTCTGTTATTCCCGTCTTCTCCCTCTCAATGCTGTTGGCAATTCTGTCCATGATCCCATTTAATGTTTGTTTGAGCCTATCCACATCTTCTTCCAATCCCACCACTTTCACAATACCTCTAGGCTTATCAGAAACTACAACCACTGCTTCCCCTGACATCTCCTTGTGTATTGCACCTTCATAAGCTTCCCATGCGTTGGCCTGGATCTGGAGCTCCAAGGACCTGAATTTAGACAAGGCTTGAATGAAGACAGCCTTGGCAGTGGTCTTCCACTTGTTGATGTGCTTGGCTTCGACATCCTTCTGCTGGAGTAGAGAAGGCAGAGGGCTTAACTGGACAGTAGGTTGTTGAAAGTCTACTTTGCAGAAGTGATCAGCCATATTCTTGTGGATGGTCTCTGCAACTCCTTGCTTGTCTGAAAGGTATCTCCAAATGGCCTGGTCAATGTTCTCAGTGAAGGCAGCAGGGAGTTTCAATGTGGGTCTATCTTTGCCATACAGGGCCGTTCCCAGAGATTCATAAAATGGGAAAACTTTCATCTTTTTATGTTGCTGTTTTAGGATTCTGTCAACAGCTAAAAGACAATAAATATTTGTTAATACATCATTTTAAAATATGCATTTTTCCAAGGCATACTGTATACTAATAACTTACCTTTCGGATCTTGAAAGGTGATGATTGCAGATTGGTCCTCTTCAGTCATTACAACGTCTTCCACAACCTCATATTTGTCATAGTGGAAGCTGAGGTGTTCTGAACTAAACCTAGGCGGTATGTTTTCAACTTTCACTTTTGCTGTAATCTCCAGGGGTTTGACTCGTAATTGTTTTTGAATGAACTTTCTGTTCCCGGGGCAGCTTGTGATGAAGTGCTCAGTCGCTGCCAAAAAAAAAGTATACTAGTTGAGATCTTTTCTTCATTTCAATCAATGTACTCAGGCAAATCATGTTGAATTATGTTCTGGAAATCTTCTCTTTGAAGTTTGACATACTGTAAATGAAACATTACTGAAACTCAATTAAAAACTGGACATTTTCATGTTAGGTAAACACTAAACCATAACTTTCCAAGTATGTATATGACCTACACTGTAAACGGGTTGCTGTGAATTTGACAGTTATTTAAAGGCAGCTCGTGATAAGTTAGTTACTGTAGTGTATTTGATATTGCAGTACATCAACTCTAATCTAAATACAGTATCAAAGCATATACTGTGTAATGACACAGTACAATACCGTAAAATTGACTGTATTATACTGTAAAAAGTTAATGCTACTGTAATTGTAATGAATGATTAAATTAATGAATTAATGAATGCAATTCATTGATGGGAGTTGGGGTTTGTATTTCACAGTAGGTTGAGTGTTTGGTAATGTTTTTACACATTACAGCATATCAATGAATATGTTTTGTTTTATATCACTTGCACTTCTAGAGGCCTTAACAAAGGCTTCCAAACTGGCAGCGACTACAGAGCAAAACAGACCAAAAGGACATGGCAAAATGCTCAACCATTAGAACTACATATGAGTTCAATTGGAACAGCACTCTCACTAACGGGTGTAACAAATATAACCTCTTATAAGGCACTCCTCAAAATAATGAGATGGAAACAAAATACCATGCAATCACTTGTGGTCAAAAGGTTTTTGCCGCTGAAAAAAATATGGTCCAGTGCTGAATTACAGTACCATTTGAAATACAGCAATTCTCCCCCGCCCACAACATCTTCCCACAAAGCACCATAATTTACAGTATGCTGCAGTATGGTGCGTTTTACAGTATTTTACTGTTGATAATACAGTAGAAATACTGTAAAAACACAAACAAAGGAATAAAACAACATTTAGAGTTATGATAGGGTTCAAAAGTTTTTCTAAACTCATGAGGCACTTACAGTGCATTCAGAAAGTATTCAGACAACTTCACTTTTTCCATATATTGTTACATTACAGCATTATTCTAAAATTTATTAAATAGTTTTTTCCCCTCATCAATATACACAATATAACCCATAATGACAAAACAAGAACAGGTTTTTAGATTTTTTTTAAATAACTGATATATCAAATGTACGTAAGTGTTCAGCACCTTTGGCAGCTATTACAGCCTCGAGTCCTCTTGGGTATGACAGTACAAGCTTGGTACATCTGTATTTGGGGAGTTTCTCCCATTCTTGTCTGCAGATCCTCTCAAGCTCTGTCAGGTTGGGGACCATCAATGCTGCAGAAATGTTTTGGTACCCTTCCCCAGATCTGTGTCTGGACATAATCCTGTCTCGGAGCTCTACGGACAATTGCTTTGACATCATGGCTTGGTTTTTGCTCTGGCATGCACTGTCAACTGCACTGTCAAACTTATATAGACAGGTGTGTGCCTTTCCAAGTCATGTCCAATCAATTGAATTTACCACATTTGGACTCCAATCAAGTTGTAGAAACATCTCAAGGATGATCAATGGAAACAGGATGCACCTGATCTCAATTTCGAGTCTCATAGCAAAGGGTCTGAATACTTATGTAAATAAAGTATTTCTGTTTATTTGTAATACATTTGCAAAAGAAAAATCTAAAAACTTGTTTTTGCTTTGTCATTATTGGGTATTGTGTGTAGATTGATGAGGGGACAAAATATACTGCTGAAAAAAATAAAGGGAACACTTAAACAACACATCCTAGATCTGAATGAAAGAAATAATCTTATTAAATACTTTTTTCTTTACATAGTTGAATGTGCTGAGAACAAAATCACACAAAAATAATCAATGGAAATCCAATTTATCAACCCATGGAGGTCTGGATTTGGAGTCACACTCAAAATTAAAGTGGAAAACCACACTACAGGCTGATCCAACTTTGATGTAATGTCCTTAAAACAAAGTGAGGCTCAGTAGTGTGTGTGGCCTCCACGTGCCTGTATGACCTCCCTACAATGCCTGGGCATGCTCCTGATGAGGTGGCGGATGGTCTCCTGAGGGATCTCCTCCCAGACCTGGACTAAAGCATCAGACAACTCCTGGACAGTCTGTGGTGCAACGTGGCGTTGGTGGATGGAGCGAGACATGATGTCCCAGATGTGCTCAATTGGATTCAGGTCTGGGGAACGGGCGGGCCAGTCCATAGCATCAATGCCTTCCTCTTGCAGGAACTGCTGACACACTCCAGCCACATGAGGTCTAGCATTGTCTTGCATTAGGAGGAACCCAGTGTAACGCCCTGGCCATAGAGAGGGGTTTTTGTTCTTTATTTTGGTTAGGCCAGGGTGTTACATTGGGTGGGCGTTCTATGTTCTTTTTTCTAGGTTGGTTTGTTTCGTTGATTTTGGCCGTGTGGCTTCCAATCAGGCACAGCTGTAGTTTGTTGTTGCTGATTGGGAGTCACACATAAGTAGCCTGTTTTTCCTTTGGGTTTTGGTGGGTGATTGTTTCTGTCTAGTGCTTTCTGTTGAGAGTTTTTCCTGACAGGACTGTTTTGCTGTATTTGGTTTATTTTTGTATAGTGTTCTCCTTTTTTCATTAAATATCAAGATGAACACACATCCTCCGCTGCACCTTGGTTTTATTACGACGACAGCCCTTACATCCAGGGCCAACCGCACCAGCATATGGTCTCACAAGGGGTCTGAGAATCTCATCTCGGTACCTAATGGCAGTCAGGCTTTTTCTGGCGAGCACATGGAGGGCTGTGCGGCCCCCCAAAGAAATGCCACCCCAGACCATGACTGACCCACCACCAAACCGTTCATGCTGGAGGATGTTCTCCACGGCATCTCCAGACTCTGTCACGTCTGTCACGTGCTCAGTGTGAACCTGCTTTCATCTGTGAAGAGCACAGGGCGCCAGTGGCAAATTTGCCAATCTTGGTGTTTTCTGGCAAATGCCAAACGTCCTGCACGGTGTTGGGCTATAAGCACAACCCCCACCTGTGGATGTCGGGCCCTCATACCACCCTCATGGAGTCTGTTTCTGACCGTTTGAGCAGACACATGCACATGTATGGCCTGCTGGAGGTCATTTTGCAGGGCTCTGGCAGTGCTTCTCCTGCTCCTCCTTACACAAAGGCGGAGGTAGCGGTCCTGCTGCTGGGTTGTTGCCCTCCTACGACCTCCTCCACGTCTCCTGATGTACTGGCCTGTCTCCTGGTAGCGCCTCCATGCTCTGGACACTGCGCTGACAGATACAGCAAACCTTCTTGCCACAGCTCGCATTGATGTGCCATCCTGGATGAGCTGCACTACCTGAGCCACTTGTGTGGGTTGTAGACTCCGTCTCATGCTACCACTAGAGTGAAAGCACTGCCAGCATTCAAAAGTGACCAAAACATCAGCCAGGAAGCATAGGAACTGAGAAGTGGTCTGTGGTCCCCACCTGCAGAACCACTCATTTATTGGGGGTGTCTTGCTAATTGCCTATAATTTCCACCTGTTGTCTATTCCATTTGCACAACAGCATGTGAAATGTATTGTCAATCAGTGTTGCTTCCTAAGTGGACAGTTTGATTTCACAGAAGTGTGATTGACTTGGAGTTACATTGTGTTGTTTAAGTGTTCCCTTTATTTTTTTGAGCAGTGTATTTAAGCAATTTTAAAATAAGGCAGTAAAGTAACAAAATGTGGAAAAAGTGAAGGGGTCTGAATACTTTCCGAAAGCACTGTTTAAGCTGTTCACTTTTTTATTCGTTTACCTTTTGCATTTTGAAATGTCACAACAGCCAAGCAGGTGTCAGGCAGGACCTCCAGACTGAAGTTCTCTGATGCAGAAGGTGAATATTTTAAAACATTCTCCACCAGCATCTCCAATAACTCATGGTCCATACTCTCCTGAATGTTCTCCAGCAAGGCTGAGGTGGACCCCTGCTCTTCCTCGTCCGTTGGTGCACTCACACTAACCATCTCCCCCTGAATCTCAGGAGGAGCTGTGTTTCCACCCTGAAGTAAGTCTTTTGGACCAGTAGCAGCTGAGAATGAACAAGTTGATTTCTGTAAATGTAAAGGCAAGAAACTCTGCCTAATATAAGAATTGTTGAGGGGGGGCAAACTCTTTCTGTGGAAATTGTCTGTTGTCACAAACTGTGCCAGGAAAAGAGCCTAGTTGCCATAATTTCGAAACCCTTTAAAAAAAAATCATTTTTAGGACAACTAGTTACCGACAACAAAAAACAATTTACCATGATTTCTGTGTTAATATAGAGGAATTAAGAAATAATCTATCTTTTTGAATAGTAGTGGTACGCTGCTAAACTGAAAATGTGGACTCAGTAGAAAACTTTGTGATAAAAGCACACAATTTGGCACAGAGGTAAATACAGTTGAAGTCGCAAGTTTACATACACATTAGCCAAATACATTTAAACTTGTTTTTTCACAATTCCTGACATTTAATCCTAGTACAAATTCCCTGTTTTAGGTCAATTAGGATCACCACTTTACTTGAAGAATGTCAAATGTCAGAATAATAGTAGAGAGAATTATTTATTTCAGCTTTTATTTCTTTCATCACATTCCCAGTGGGTCAGAAGCTTACATACACTCAATTAGTATTTGGTAGCATTGCCTTTAAATTGTTTGTTTAACTTGGGTCAAACGTTTCAGGTAGCCTTCCACAAGCTTCCCACAATAACTTGGGTGAATTTTGGGCCATTCCTCCTGACAGCTGATGTAACTGAGTCAGGTTTGTAGGCCTCCTTGCTCGCACAGACTTTTTCAGTTCTGCCCACAAATGTTCTATAAGATTGAGGTCAGGGCTTTGTGATGGCCACTCCAATACCTTGACTTTGTTGTCCTTAAGCCATTTTACCACAACTTTGGAAGTGTGCTTAGGGTCATTGTCCATTTGGAAGACCCATTTGTGACCAAGCTTTAACTTCCTGACTGATGTCTTGAGATGTTGCTTCAATAAATCCACATAATTTTCCTCCCTCATGATGCCATCTATTTTGTGATGTGCACCAGTCCCTCCTGCAGCAAAGCACCCCCACAACATGATGCTGCCACCCCCGTGCCTCACGGTTGGGATGGTGTTCTTTGGCTTGTAAGCCTCCCCCTTTTTCCTCCAAACACAATGATGGTCATTATGGCCAAACAGTTCTATTTTTGTTTCATCAGACCAGTGGACATTTCTCCAAAAAGTACAATCTTTGTCCCCATGTGCAGTTGCAAACCGTAGTCTAGCTTTTTTTAATGGCGGTTTGGAGCAGTGGCTTCTTCCTTGCTGAGTGGCCTTTCAGGTTATGTCGCTATAGGACTCGTTTTACCGTGGATATAGATACTTTTGTACCTGTTTCCTCCAGCATCTTCACAAGGTCCTTTGCTGTTGTTCTGGGATTGATTTGCACTTGTCGCACCAAAGTACGTTCATCTCTAGGAGACAGAACGTGTCTCCTTCCTGAGTGGTATGATGGCTGCGTGGTCCCATGGTGTTTATACTTGCGTACTATTGTTTGTACAGATGAGCATGGTACCTTCAGGCATTTGGAGAAAGCTCCCAAGGATGAACCAGACTTGTCTACAATTTTCTTTCTGAGGTCTTGGCTGATTTCTTTTGATTTTCCCATGATGTCAAGCAAAGAGGCACTGAATTTGAAGTAGGCTTTGAAATACATCCACGGGTACACCTCCAGTTGACTCAAATGATGTCAATTAACCTACCTAGCTTCTAAAGCCATGACATAATTTTCTGGAATTTTCCAAACTGTTTAAAGGCACAGTCAACTTAGTGCATGTAAACTTCTGACCCACTGGAATTTTGATACAGTGAATTATAAATGAAATAATTTGTCTGTCAACAATTGTTGGAAAAATACTTGTGTCATGCTGTCACGTCCTGACCGGTAATAGGGGTTATTTGTTATTGTAGTTTGGTCAGGACGTGGCAGAGGGTATTTGTTTTATGTGGTTCGGGGTGGTGGTTTGTTTAGTAGGGTATTTGATTTATGTATTCCGGGGGGTTTTGGGCACTGTTCTATGTTAGTGCATTTCTATGTTCTGTCTAGTCTTTTGTATTTCTATGTTTTAGTTAATTGGGGTTGGACTCTCAATTGGAGGCAGGCGTTTTCTAGTTGCCTCTGATTGAGAGTCCTATATATAGGTATGTGTTTGTTGAGTATTTTGTGGGAGATTGTTCTGTGTATAGCCTTGTGCCTTACCAGCCTGTGAATAGTCGTTGTGTTTTCTTTGTGTACGTGTTTATTTTGGTTCTCCTTCTTGTCCGTTTATAATAAAGAAGATGAGTGCACATTTCCCCGCTGCATTCTGGTCTAAATCCGACGATAACCGTTACACATGCACAAAGTAGATGTCCTAACTGACTTACCAAAACTATAGTTTGTTAACAAGAAATTTGTGGAGTGGTTGAAAAACGAGTTTTAATGACTCTAACTTAAGTTTATGTAAACTTCCGACTTCAACTGTATGTCTACAGTAGCTGAGAAACTAATACTAAGTGTATATTGTGTAGTAAGTTGTTAGTAGCCCATGTGCCTCACCCTAATAATCTATTTTCACCTCTTAATTTCGCTTACTGTTCTGACTTGGTCGTGCACATGTAGCCTGTAACCTGTTTTTGAGAAATGTAATCATCGAATACTGTAAGAGCTTTCATTGTCTGCTTATATGCCCCTTTATTTATTCTACGGTTCTGACTTGGTGTACAGGGAGAACACTGTAAGAACGACACATGTTCTGAATTCTGTCACTGTACATGTAACAAATAGTTACATAGACTACATTCGTCCTAGCTCGCTCATTAATGTCTTAATCGAAATTACGGATTGCTTCTTATCCGCTTGTCGTCCTCTTCATTGTCAGTAGAAACCACATTTGTTTAAGCAAATCAGCCATATCAGATATGTTTTTTTAAATGATGCTGAATGAACTGTTTTGCTACCAGACAAGGCTCCGCTGATAGCCAGATGTAGCAGTGGTAAGGTGTTGGGAATCTGAGGTTGGGACAGCTTTATGTTGGCTCTAACAGTTTGTGGGCACCGTTTGTCACCGTTATAGTGCAATTAATGTATTGTTTAGTGTTGTGCTGTGTAGTGGCTTTGCTGGCATGCATCCCACTTGTTTATTTTTTTGCCCCCACCAAGATTTACATGCTAAAATCGCCACTGCTCCCCTCTATTTTCCTGGCTCCCTGTCCTCCGATCCTTTTCTTAACTCCCTTTACTTTCCTTGTTTCCTTGCTCCCTTTCCTTCCCTAGCATCCTTTTCCCTCCTCCGTTCCTACTTCTGTTTCCTTTCCTCCATTCCTAGCTTCCTTTCCTTGTTCCCCATTGCTTCCTTTCATTTCCTCAATTCCTAGACTAATTTCCCCTTTCCCAGCACCCTTTCCTAGGAAAGGAGGAAAGCTAAGAGAGTAGGAGAGGAAAATAAGCAAATTAAGGAAAGAGAGCAAGAATAGGAAGAAATTAAGCTAGGAAAGGAAGAAAGGAAAGGGAGCTAGGAAAATAAAATAGGGAAAGGGGGCTAGGAAAAGACGGAAAGGAAGTTCAAAGGATAGGAGGAAAGGAAATGAGCTGGGAAAGTCGAGGAGAAAAGGGAGCTAGGAATGGGAATATAGCTAGGAAAGGAGGAAAGAGCTAGGAAATAAGGAAAGGAAGCTCAGAAAGGATAGGAGGTAAGGGGGCTAGGAAAGGAAATTAGAAACAGGAGCTAGGAAAGGAAAGAGAGCTAGGAAAGGAGGAAAGGGAGCTAGGAAAGGAGGAAAGGAAGTTAGAAAAGAAAAGGAAGCAAGAAAATAAAAAAGAACGAAAGCTTCATTCCTCCCTACTAACACCGAAATCATGGTGAATTGTGTGCTTGTCAGAAAATAGTTGTCCTATAATTTCAGAAAGATCAAAAAAAGGTTAAGAAATTACAACATTTATGAGCCCTTGGTGTCAAAATTGACCCTTGTTGGCGCTTTTAGGCTTTGACATGGACTCTTTGACATGTTTCTCTGTGAACATTTTTATTTTTGAGAGTGAAAAACCAAAAAAGAAAAACCAAACCAGGAAACTTTTTACCAAGAAAACGGAATTCAGGAATATCCCAAACTGAATTTTGGAAAAATGAAGAAACTAGGAAAAAGGAGGAAAGAGAGCTAAGAAAGTAAAAAAGGAAAGGGAGCTAGGAAAAGAGGAAAGGAACCTAGGAAAGGAAAGGAAGCTAGAAAATAAAAAAGGAAAGAAAGCTAGGAAAGGAAAGAAGGAAAGAGAGCTAGGAAAGAAAAGAAGGAAACGGATATAGGGAAGGAGAAAGGGGGCGGCAGGTAGCCAAGTGGCTTTAGAGCGTCGGACGAGTAACCGAAAGGTTGCTAGATCGAATCCCCGAGCTGACAAGGTAAAAATCTGTTGTTCTGCCTCTGAACAAGGCAGTTAACCCACGGTTCCTCGGCCGTCATTGTAAATAAGAATTTGTTCTGAATTGACTTGCTTAGTTAAATAAAAGAAAGCTAGGAAAGTAGATAGGAGATAAGGAAAGGGGATAAGGAGGAAAGATAAGAAAAGAGGAAGCTAGGAAAGAAAAGGGAGCTAGGTTAGGAGGAAAGCAATATAGGAAATGAGTAAGTAGGAAAGTGATCTCGGTAAGTAGCAAAGGGATCTTGGAAAGAAAAGGAGTTGTGAAAGTGTAGAAAAGTAGAAAAAAAGTGTATGTGGTAGGGAATAACTATGGCCAGTAGATTAGTGACAGACCATTTGCTGTGGGCCTGCAGCTGGACTAGATCAGTTACAGTACAAGGGGCTCAACAGCACCCTGGCTAGATTAATGGTGTAATGTCATCTCTGCTTTTCGTGGCTAGATCACCGGTAGTGGCAGGTAACTACATCAAGACTGTCAGATCCCAATTTTACAGGAATTGTTTACAATAATCATGAAACAGTGGATGATAAAAATGATTGTGAACCATTACAAGATATTGAACCCAAAACATTCCTTTCACCAACATTGGACCTAGTCTATGAATCGTGAGCAATATACATTTGTATGTAGGCCATATGTTGAGCATAGAGTTCTTAGAACAGCTTTACAGACATATTTCCATCATTACCAAAACAACCCCTCCCACATAGATCACAATTTAATTTTACTCACTTACCAGTTTTTGGTTTGCCTGAGTTCACAGCAGATGGTGTTTCCTAAACATAAAAAACTTGTGTTATTCCTATTTTTCTTGTTTTTTGTATTTTACTATTTAATGGAGAAATGTTCAGGCTTTTTTTGTTGATAGAATCACCTACAGAACATTGACCAAACTTCCTTGAAACACATGTACTATTAGGGACAGACAGAAATGTACTGGGGAGGGTTGTGTTTTTTTTCTGGGCACAAGGGAGGGTAGTGTATATTTTCCCTGGTTAATATTTGCTTTTCTGCTTGTATTTTTTCTATGAACAATGGCTTGACTTACAGTGCATTCAGAAAGTATTCAGACACTCTACCATAAAGGCCTGATTGGTGGAGTGCTGCAGAGATGGATGTCCTGAGATGGATGTCCTTCTGGAAGGTTCTCCCATCTCAACAGAGGAACTCTGGAGCTCTGTCAGAGTGACCATCTGGTTCTTGATCACCTCCCTGACCAAGGCCCTTCTCCCCCGATTGCTCACTTTGGCTGGGCGGCCAGCTCTAGGAAGAGTCTTGATGTTTCCAAACTTCTTCCATTGAAGAATGATGGAGGCCACTGTGTTCTTGGGGACCTTCAATGCTGAAGAAATGTTTTGGAACCTTTCTGCAGATCTGTGCCTCTACACAATTCTGTCTCTGAGCTCTACGGACAATTCCTTTGACCTCATGGCTGGGTTTTTGCTCTGACATGCACTGTCAACTGTGGGACCTTATATAGACGTGTGTGTGCCTTTCCAAATCATGTCCAATCAATTGAATTTACCACAGGTGGACTCTAATCAAGTTGTAGAAACAGGATGCACCTGAGCTCAATTTCGAGTCTCATAGCAAAGGGTCTGAATACTTATTTAAATAAGGTATTTCTGTTTTTATTTTTAATACATTTGCAAATATTTCTAAAAACCTGTTTTTGCTTTGTCATTGTGGGGTATTGTGTGGAGATTGATGAGGAACAAAATGTATTAAATCAATTTTAGAATAAGGCTGTAACGTAACAAAATGTGGAAAAGGAGAAGGGGTCTGAATACTTTCCCAATGCACTGTACTTTTGATATTTCCCTAATAAAGTTTAGAAACGTTTGTGATGGTTTGGTTTGGTGTGGCTATTATTAAGGTTTACATACTACAGGCCTATGATATGAAGTCAGTACGCCCTGGCGCTCCAACTGACTCTGACAGTTGAACTTGAGTTGAGGAAGACTGCAGGCCTACCAGAGTTACTCCTATAATCTAACAATATAATGCTTACCTTTATACAACTTATTCTGATAGAAAATTAACAAATTAGCCTCCTTCTGTATTGCTATATCTGTATAGCAGACGCAGTAGCCATCTGACATAAAGAAATGCATGTTGGTGTCTAGCATGCCACTGGCATATCTATTTCTCTATCTCTCTGGGGTTAGGCCTAAGCTTCTCTTCATTTTATATTCAATTAATATTCAATTATTATTCAATTATTTAAAAAAAATATCATACAGTGGACAACTAAACCTATAGGCCTATGCATGCAATGCCTCTGATACGTTTAGTGTTAAAATTTCTGACAGCTGAACCGTGAGATGGACAATTATTATTTTAGGAAAGTAGCCTAAAAACCAATAAAAAAATGTGGGTATACATGTTTGCATATGCTACACATCGAAACACAAGGAATAGTGTTTTTGTTATAGCTGTTTTTAAGGACACGTAAATGTGGCTCATTTGGCCAACATGCCTTGTTTAATGATGGCGTTGGCTGCGCCAGGTCGGATCTGAATGTATCTGGTAAAGCCCCGCCTTATCTCAGCTCACTGGTCACCATAGCAACACCCACCTGTAGCACCCGCTCCAGCAGGTATATTGCACGGATCATCCCCAAAGCCAACACTTACTTTGGCCGATTTTCCATCCAGTTCTCTGCTGCCAATGACTGGAACGAATTGCAAAAATCTCTGAAGCTGGAGTCTTATATCTCCCTCTCTAACTTCAAGCATAAGCTGTCAGAGCAGCTTACCGATCACTGTACCAGTACACAGCCAATCTGTAAATAGCACACCCGACTACCTCATCCCCATATTATTACTTACCCTCTTGCTCTTTTGCACCCCAGTATCTCTACTTGCACATCGTCATCATCTGCACATATATCACACTAGTATTAATGCTAAGTTGTAATTATTTTTGAATCTATGGCCTATTTATTGCCTACCTCCCTACTCTTCTACATTTGCACACACTGAACATAGATTCTTTCTATTTTTATTTTCTTTTGTTATTGACTGTACGTTTGTTTATGTGTAACTCTGTTGTTTTTGTCGCACTGCTTTGCTTTATCTTGGCCAGGTCGCAGTTGTAAATGAGAACTTGTTCTCAACTGGCCTACCTGGTTAAATAAAGGTGAAATAAAAAATAAAAAACTTTGGATGTCCGTTAAATTTCTCAAATGTCCGGTAAATTAAAATTAGCCTGTCATGTTGTCCGGTGCCACATTTTCCCAAAGGAAACTCTGAAATGTTTTATGAAGATTTTTGAATATTCGTCAATTGGATGGAAACCTAGCTATAGATACCCAAATCAAATCAAATCAAATGTATTTATATAGCCCTTCGTATATCAGCTGAAATCTCAAAGTGCTGTACAGAAACCCAGTCTAAAACCCCAAACAGCAAGCAAAGCATGTGAAAGAAGCACGGTGGCTAGGAAAAACTCCCTAGGAAAAACTCCCTAGAAAGGCCAAAAACCTAGGAAGAAACCTAGAGAGGAACCCTAAAGACTCTGGCGAGTGTGCTAGTCCAGAGTCACTTTGATTATGACTGTACATCATTGTTCACCAGCAGCCCCAAACATCTAAAGAATAAGCTACCATCCAAACAACCTTGTAAGAATTGTACTTAAAACCTCTCTTGGATAGGGGGCAGTATTTTCACGTCCAGATGAAAAGCATGCCCAAAGTAAACTGCCTGCTACTCAGGCCCAGAAGGATGTCCATATAATTAGTAGATTTGGATAGAAAACACTCAGAAGTTTCTACAACTGTTAGAATAATGTCTGTGAGTATAACAGAACTGGCAGGCGAAACCCCGAGCACAATCCATCCAGGGAATTGTTTTGTTGTTGATGTCAATGTGTTTTCCATTAGGTTTCTATAGGAAGCCCTATTTAATAGGAACCTGGTTGCAGTTCCTATGACTTCCACTAGATGACAACAGTCTTTAGAAATTGATTGATGTTTTTCTTTTGAGAAATGAAGAAGTATTGCTGTTCTTTGTAAGTGTCACTCCTGTGGACTCTACTGTTTTGGTGCGTGTGAACTGGAACGTGCTTCACGTTGTTTTTATCCGGTATTAGAAACAGAGAAACAGTTCATTCCGTCTTAAATTTGACAGAATATTTACGTTTCAGGGTACCTAAGGTTGGATTAGGAACGTTGTTTGAAATGTTTGGACCAAGTTTACAGGTAACTTATTAGATACTTTGTAGTCATGTTGGAACCGGTGTATTTCTAAATCAAACGCGTCAAATAAATGGACATTTTGTGTATATAAAGAAGGAATTTATCAAACAAAACGACCATTCATTGTGTCACTGAGACATTTGGAATTGCAAAAAGAAGAAGATCTTCAAAGGTAAGGCATTTATTATATGGCTATTTCTGACTTTTCTGTCGCACCTGCCTGATTGAAATATGATTTTCATGTGTTTGTTCCTCAGATAATCGCATGGTTTGCTTTCGCCGTAAAGCCTTTTTGAAATCTGACACAGCGGCTGGATTAACAAGAAGTTAAGCTTTATTATGATGTATTACACTTCTATTTTCGTGAAGGTTGAATATTGATATTACTGTAGTTTGAATTTCGTGCACTGCAATTTCACTGGATGTTGTCAAATCAATCCTGCTAATGGGATTTGAGTGGTAGTCGCATTTAAGGGATCCCTAAGAGGTTTTTAAGCCCAATCGTCCAGAATGCCACACTAAATACATTTGCCAAGAAGGGGAATTTTGATGTGGAGAATCTGTTTAAGGGTAAAATTGACTCCAACCAATCACGATGTAATCTTTTCTAAGACAGAGAGGGATGCAGTTCAATCATTGTCCAAAAATTAATGGATTGTGTTTAAAAAAGCAGACAAAGGTGGCGCTACAGTAGTGTGGACTAAAGACAAATATGTGACAGAAGCCTACCGTCAATTAGACAATGATGAATTCTATCAATCTCTTACCTTCAACCCTATAGAGGACGTAAAAACTGAATTGAAACAGATCCATTTTGGATCCTTCTAATAACCATTTCTTTGACCGGATTATATGGTGGGGACGCTGTTTTGGTCCGGCTCAGAAGATTAACTTATTTCCTTCCACCAATACCTTAACAGCATTAACCCTAACATCAAACTAACTATGGAGTACAGCAAGGATAACATTCATTTTTTGGATGACAAAAAATGTTGTTTGTTGTTTGCACACATGAATCTTTATGAAGCCTACAGATGGGAATACCATTCTGAGGGCAGACAGCTTTCACCCCAAAAGGCTAAAAGAGAACATTCCATATGGCCAATTCTAAAGAGTCGGCAGAATTTGCGATCAAGTAACAGACTACAGTGTCAAATCTGCTGAATTGGAGAATCGTTTCTTGAATCGGGGCTACAGTGTTCAGGTCCTGAAAGATGTAGGTATAAGGGCTGGATTACTTGACAGAGAGAACTTGTTGCGAAGGGGACTGCCTTGTGATACATCAGAGATAGAGTATTTTGTTACAAAATACAGCGCTGAAGCAGAGAATATTAAAAGAATCATAAAAAATAATTGGGGAATCATCCAAAGTGATACGCTACTACGCCAAGTTTTCCCTGAGCCACCAGTCATAAGCTTTAAGAGATGTCCTACCCTAAATGACAAATTAGTCCACAGCTATCTTCCTGGTGACTCTCAAAAAACTTGGCTTGACCACAAACCCAAGGGCTCTTTTAAATGTAACCAGTGCAACCATTGCAGAAATATTGCACAGAAAAGTATTTTGTTGACACGGCTTCTAAAATGGAGTATTACGTCAAGCATTTCATTAACTGCAAAACCACTCATGTCATCTACAGATTGGAATGTCCACAGTGCAAGGTGTTCTACATTGGACGGACAAAGAGACGCCTTCAAGACCACTTAGGGGTACACAAGTACACCATACAGGTAGGCAATGAAGACTACCCCATGGCAAGGCACTACAAGTCCTTACACCATGGCAACCCTGCCTCCCTACAAGCTATGGGTACTGATCATGTTCCGGCCTCAATTAGAAAAGGGGACCGTCTTAAACAGTTAAACCAAAGAGAAAGTTTTGGGATTTACAAACTACAGGCCACTAAGTACCCTGGTTTAAATGAAGATATGGATTTCTCACCCTTCCTGTAGGGTCGTGATAGGTCCATTTGTTGTCATCTAGTGGACATTTTGCTCAATTGCCCTCAGCTATGTTTAGACTGTTGTTGTCCATGTTTGCTGTGTTCTAGTGTACTATGGAATATATTGCTTTCCTATTCTTGACACTTCTCCCAGTCATATTTAAGGTTAGAACTACCTTTCTAGGCATTCTGATGCTTCTAATTGGAGTTGAATTTTTTGATAACATAGCTACAGTATTTCACTTTTTTTGCTTAAAGGTATGTGTAATCAAATTAGGGCTAATTGGAAAAGCTGTTCAAAAGAGGACATTGTATTATTATTTCTTTGTACTCCCTGACGAAGGCCAGGCAGCTGAAATGCGTAGGATTTTTAAAACTTTGTTGCCATTGAACATGCCATACAAATAAAGGTATTTTAATTCATTATATGAAGAGTGCCTTGGTCCTCCTTTGTTTTTGATGAGGGGGGAGGGTGTTCCGTTTAGTTTAGGGGGGTGCACTTTTTTTATGACACCTTGAGTTGGACCAGCCCCTCCTCCCCAGAAAATGTTGATCTGTCGCTTAAAATCATGGTACTGTATATAAGATTTTGGAAAAAGGACACCAACAGTGTCTTGAGGCTGTAAAAGGATCATGATTGGACATTTTCATGGACCACTGACCTGTGAACTTGTGACCCCATCTGGTGGCAGACGAACGGTCAGTTTCAGCATTCCTTGATCCAACTTGATCTCATGCACTTGCTTCCCAAGAACCTTCTGCCTGGCTGTGCATGGGACAGAAAATACACAATCTTACCAATTTATAAAGCTCCAAAGTTTGAAACCAGCAACTGAAATCGCAGCCATGAGAATTTTTTGTAGCAACTCTTGTTTCCTACAGACAACAGTATTCCTATTCTCTATACTTGACCTTGGGTATCACTTTATTTGTATATTACCAAACAGGTGCTTTGTAGGTGTTTCAACTAACTAGCCACTAACCCTAACCAGGGAACTGTAACTGCTTTTCAACATCATATTCATAATCTCCAGCACCATCACCCCCAACATCAACATGTGTAAACAACATCAACATGTGTAAACAACATCAACATGTGTAAACGGCAGGTTTTTATTAATTGCCGTCAAAAAGATAGAAGAAGATACGTGTTACCAATGACAGAAACACTGCCATATTCTAGTGTGCATCATGTCATTGTAATACTGCAGTGGGCAAATTATGGTCACACAGATTGTTTCTTGGTAGTTTTCAAAAAATCTACTTTGAAAACGAATGTACACACCTCACACACATGGTTAACCTGTTTAGGATAGGGGGCAGTATTTTCACGGCCGGATAAAAAACGTACCCGATTTAATCTGGTTATTACTCCTGCCCAGAAACTAGAATATGCATATAATTATTTGATTTGGATAGAAAACACCCTAAAGTTTCTAAAACTGTTTGAATGGTGTCTATGAGTATGTCAGAACTCATATGGCAGGTCAAAACCTGAGAAGATTCTATATGGGAAGTGCCCTGTCTGACCATTTCTTGGCCTTCTGTAGCCTCTTTATCGAAAATAGAGGATCTCTGCTGTAACGTGACATTTTCTAAGGCTCCCATAGGCTCTCAGAAGGCGCCAGAACGGGGAATGATAACTCTGCAGTCCCTGGGCGAAAAACAGTAGGGGTTTTGGAAAGTTGTCATTCTGAGAACAATGACACTGGTGCGCGCGTGCATGTGAAGACTCAATTTTCTATTTTCAGTGTTTGAACGAAAACAAGGTCTCCCGGTTGGAATATTATCGCTATTTTACGAGAAAAAACGCATAAAAATTGATTTTAAATAGCGTTTGACATGCTTCGAAGTACGGTAATGGAATATTTTCAAATGTTTTGTCACGATACGCTCCGGCGCGTCACCCTTCGGATAGTGTCTTGAACGCAAGAACAAAACGCAGCTATTTGGATATAACTATGGATTATTTGGAACCAAAACAACATTGGGTGTTGAAGTAGAAGTCCTGGGAGTGCATTCTGACGAAGAACAGCAAAGGTAATCCAATTTTTCTTATAGTAAATCTGAGTTTGGTGAGTGCCAAACTTGGTGGATGTCAAAATAGCTAGCCATGATGGCCGGGCTATCTACTCAGAATATTGCAAAAATGTGCTTTCACCGAAAAGCTATTTTAAAATCGGACACCGCGATTGCATAAAGGAGTTCTGTATCTATAATTCTTAAAATAATTGTTATGTTTTTTGTCAACGTTTATCGTGAGTAATTTAGTAAATTCACCGGAAGTTTTCGGTGGGTATGCTAGTTCTGAACGTCACATGCTAATGTAAAAAGCTGGTTTTTGATATAAATATGAACTTGATTGAACAAAACATGCATGTATTGTATAACATAATGTCCTAGGAGTGTCATCTGATGAAGATCATCAAAGGTTAGTGCTGCATTTAGCTGTGGTTTTGGTTTTTGTGACATTATATGCTAGCTTGAAAAATGGGTGGGTGTGTGATTATTTCTGGCTGGGTACTCTCCTGACATAATCTAATGTTTTGCTTTCGTTGTAAATCCTTTTTGAAATCGGACAATGTGGTTAGATAAAGGAGAGTCTTGTCTTTAAAATGGTGTAAAATAGTCATATGTTTGAAAAATGTAAGTTTTTGGATTTTTTAGGTGTTTGTAATTCGCGCCACGCTCTATCATTGGATATTGGCGAGGCATTCCGCTAGCGGAACATCTAGATGTAAGATACCTGTACCATGTCAGATATAGAGTTGAAATGTATACCATTTTGAGTTTGCATATCAATATTACACTATATACATCACAGACAACTGAGATATAACAAAACCGTTTCACTTTATTTTTTACTCTTTGCTACATTGTAGAATTATAGTGAAGACATCAAAACTATGAAATGGAATCATGTAGTAACCAAAAAAAGTGTTAAAAAAATCAAAATATATTTTAGATTCTTCAAAGTAGCCACCCTTTGCTTTGATGACAGCTTTGCACACTCTTGGCATTCTCTCAACCAGCTTCACCCGTACTGCTTTTCCAACAGTCTTGAAGGAGTTCCCACATATGCTGAGCACTTGATGGCTGCTTTTCCTACACTCTGCAGTTCTACTCATCCCAAAGCATCTCAATTGGGTTGAGGTTGGGTGATTGTGGAGGCCAGGTCATCTGATGCAGCACTCCATCACTCTCCTTCTTGATCAAATAGCCCTTACACAGTCTGGAGGTGTGTTGGGTCATTGTCCTGTTGAAAAACAAATGATAGTCCCACTAAGCCCAAACCAGATGAGATGGCATATCGCTACGGAATGCTGTGGTAGCCATGCTGGTTACATGTGCCTTGAATTGTAAATAAATCACTGACAGTGTCAGCAGCAAAGCACCATCACACCTCATCCTCCATGCTTCACGGTGGGAACCAAATATGCAGAAATCGTCCGTTCATCTACTCTGCATCTCACAAAGACGCGGCGGTTGGAACCAAAAAATCTCAAATTTGTACTCATCGGACCGGTCTAATGTCCATTGCTTGTGTTTCTTGGCCCAAGCAGTCTCTTCTTATTGGTGTCCTTTAGAAGTCGTTTCTTTGCAGCAATTCGACCATGAAGGCCTGATTCACGCAGTCTCCTCTGAACAGTTGATGTTGAGATGTATCTGTTACTTGAACTGCAAAAGGGCTGCAATCTAAGGCTGGTAACTCTAATGAACTTATCCTCTGCAGGAGAGGTAACTCTGGGTTTTCCTTTCCTGTGGTGGACCTCATGAGAGCAGATTCATCATAGCGCTTGATGTTTTTTGCGACTGCACTTGAAGAAACTTTCAAAGTTCTTGACATGTTCAGGATTGACTTACCTTCATGTCTTAAAGTAATGATGGACTGTTGTTTCTCTTTGCTTATTTGAGCTGTTCTTGCCATAATATGGACTTGGTCTAATACCAAATAGGGCTATATTCTGTATACCCCATCTATCTTGTCACAACACAACTGATTGGCTCAAACACATTAAGAAAGAAAGAAATTCCACAAATTAACTTTTAACAAGGCACACCTGTTAAGGCTAGGGGGCAGTATTTTTACATTCGGATGAAAAGCATGCCCAGAGTAAACTGCCTGCTACTCAGGCCCAGAAGCTAAGATATGCATATTATTAGTAGATTTCAATAGCAAACACTCTGAAGTTTCTCAAACTGTGTGAATGATGTCTGTGAGTATAACAGAACTCATATGGCAGGCATAAACCTGAGAAAAATCCAACCAGGAAGTGAAAAGTCTGAGAATTGTAGTTCTTCTTTTGATTCTCTATTGACGCTACAGTGTCTGTGGGGGACGTTGCACTTCCTAAGGCTTCCATTGGCTGTCTAAAGCCTTCAGAAAGTGTTTTGAGCATTTTCCTGTCACTGGGCAGATAATAGGAGCTCAGTTACTGAGTGGTCTGCCTGGCAACAAAGAGATTGGATATGCGCAGTCACGCGAGCAAGCCGTTCCTTCTTTTTCTTCTTGAATGAATATACTATTGTCCGGTTGGAATATTATCTTAATTTTAAGTTAAAAATACCATAAAGATTGATTTTAAACAGCATTTGACATGCTTCTAAGTACGGTAATGGAACATTTTCACTTTTCGTCTCTCGTTCCGCGCTCGCGTGTTATGCCTTTGGATAAGTGATCTGTACGCACGAACAAAACGGAGGTATTTGTACATAAATATGGATTATTTCGAAACAAAAACAACATTTATTGTGGAAATAGCAGTCCTGGGAGTGCATTCTGAGGAAGATCAGCAAAGGTAAGAGAATATTTCTAATACTAATTCTGAGTTTAGGTTGCCCCGAACTTGGCAGGTGTATGAATAGCTCACCATGATGGCTGAGCTATGTACTCAGAATATTGAAAAATGTGCTTTCTCCGTAAAACTATTTTAAAGTCTGACACAGAGGTAGTCTATCTCAGCGGTTGCATCCAGGGGTAGTCTATCTCACAGACACCATTCAAACAGTTTTAGTGTTTTGTATCCAAATCTACTAATAATATGCATATTCTAGTTTCTGGGCCAGTGTAGTAACCTGTTTAAATTGGGTACGTTTTTCATCCGGCCGTGAAAATACTGCCCCCTTGCCCAGACAGGTTAAGGAGAAGTGTATCTTTAATTCTATGTAAAACACTTGTATCTTATATCAACGTTTATGATGAGTATTTCTGTAAATTGATGTGGCTCCCTGTAAAATCACTGGATGTTTTGGAGGCAAAACATTACTGAACGTAACGTGCCAATGTAAACTGAGATTTTTGAATATAAATATGAACTTTATCGAACAAACATACATGTATTGTGTAACATGAAGTCCTATGAGTGCCATCTGATGAAGATCATCAAAGGTTAGTGATTAATTTTATCTCTATTTCTGCTTTTTGTGACTCCTCTCTTTGGCTGGAAAATGGCTGTATGTTTTTTTGTGACTAGGCGCTGACCTAACATAATCATATGGTATGCTTTCGCCGTAAAGCCTTTTTGAAATCAGACACTGTGGCTGGATTAACAAGAAGTTTATCTTTAAAATGGTGTATAATACTTGTATGTTTGAGGAATTTTAATTATGAGATTTCTGTTGTTTGAATTTTTTGCACTTTCACTGGCTGTCCATTAACGGGATTTGAGCCCTAAGAAGTTTTAATTGTAATGCATTCCAGGTGACTACCTCATGAAGCTGGGAGAGAATGCCAATAGTGTGCAAAGCTGTCTTCAAGGCAAAGGGTGGCTACTTTGAAGAATCTAGAATATACCCTTTTTTGCTTACTTAATGATTCAATATGTGTTAATTCATGTACAAAATAGTAAAAATGAAGAACAACCCTGGAATGAGTAGGTGTGTCCAAAGTTTTGACTGGTACTAATATATATATATATATAAATAAAAGGCCAAACTCTTGAGGCCAAAGAGGGTGCTTTTGGTAGTTGACTGCAGGAAAGGGCTACACAACTTTAAGTAGGCAAAGGTTACTTTAGTAAGAACGTTTGGGGCATAAAGTAATAAAAAGCAGATATACACTAAGTGTACAAAGCCTCAATTCGTTGGGACATGGACTCTACAAGGTGTTGAAAGCGTTCCACAGGGATGCTGGCCCATGTTGACTCCAATGCTTCCCACAGTTGTGTCAAGTTGGCTGGATGTCCTTTGGGTGGTGGACCATTCTTGATACACACAAAAAAGTTATAACAATACTTTGTGTAGTGGTCTTTATAGGACAATGGCATGTTTTATTCAACAGCAAAAATTGTAGCCAACAATAATTTACAGAATACATATTCGAAACCAGACATGATTTAATATTCTTCCATGGAAATTGCAGAATTCAAATGTGCTTTGTTGAATCTTCAATCTTCCTATGTGAAACTATTTTATACAGTGGGTGGTTTGGAATTCCCATTGTTAGAGCCTATCCTGCCCATAATATACTAGGCAACACACACGTGGCCAGTACATTCATAAGAAGTGCCATTGTCTACATCGTTACCTAGCAACACACTACTGCTACTACTACTACTGTACTACTGCTACTAATACTAATACATTTGCCCATCCATGCAACTTATAAACTTCATCTTCACTGTAAAAAGCATCTGGACCAGTGGAGGCTGCTGAGGGGAAGGACAGCTCAAATGGAATGGCATCAAACCGTGTGTTTGATGTATTTGATACCATTCCACCAATTCCGCTCCAGCCATTACCACAAGCCCGTCATCCCCAATTAAGGGTCCACCAACCTCCTGTGATCTAGACATTATCTCTGACATTTGCAAAATTGTTACAATATTGCAATATGATCTCCACTGTATAATTAATTAACGTGTCTGGACGAGACAAACGGGCAGATCATGAAGCAGCATCATTTTCAAGGATATATAGCCTACAAAGAAATTTCAAGAAAAACTGAAAATTCATAGAAAATAGATAAAACTAAACGATTTTTTGCAACTAAACACAATGATAGTCCCAATGTAATTAGCCTACATTTGACCTTTCCGTTGGGACAAATGAAATGAAATAAGGGTTGTTATTTCATAATAGTGTATCTCATAAACAGCCTTATGCATTTGATTTCATTATGCACATAACCTCATCTGGTGTGGATCATATGATTTGAATCATCTATACATCAAAGTTACCCTAGTAAGAACATTGGGGGCAGAAAGTAAGAAAAAGTAGACAGATGTTTACTGCAGGGTGTGGTGAAATCTTTCAACTTTCACTTTTCTTCTGACTAGTTTCACTAGAATAAACTGTGGCTGCTGTTCAGAATTCTCTGGAAGCCTCTTCCTGCACCGATTAAATCGTCAACCCTGTTACGGTCAACACTGTTACAGTCAACCCTGTTACTTTATTTGACACATAATAGCGAGTCGTTTATTCTTCAGGTGGGAAAACATGTTTTTTCTTTTAGTTGAACATGTGCTCTTTATGACAATGTGAAAGTGTGAAATAACATTATTTTTTTGGACCAAGTTACACTACCCAAAAGGTACTCAATTGGTGGACCGACCCAATTATCATAGGCATAGCCTACAATAATTTACAGAAAGCCTATTCAAAACTAAATATATTTTTCTATTTAAAATATGTACAGAAAATACACATTTCAGAAAATGATGTGTCTCAATGTGTTAATTGCATAATTCAAATGTCCTTCTGATTTAACATGGTATATGTGTTTATCATATATGCATAGTCACTTTAACTATACATTCATGTACATACTACCTCAATTGGCCCGACCAACCAGTGCTCCCGCACATTGGCTAACCGGGCTATCTGCATTGTGACCCGTCACCCACACTTTTACGCTACTGCTACTCTCTGTTCATCATATATGCATAGTCACTTTAATCATATCTACATGTACATACTACCTCAATCAGCCTGACTAACCGGTGTCAGTATGTAGCCTCGCTACTTTTATAGCCTCGCTACTGTATATAGCCATGCTACTGTTATTTTTCACTGTCTTTTTACTGTTGTTTTTATTTCTTTACTTACTTATTGTTCACCTAATACCTTTTTTGCACTATTGGTTAGAGCCTGTAAGTAAGCATTTCACTGTAAGGTCTAACGAAAGAAATCTGCCTCTGATTGGAAACCATACTCGGCCACACAGAAAACGAACATAGACAATGAAAACTGCCACTCCCTGACCATACTACAATGACAAATGACCCCTTTACTGGTCAGGACGTGACAGAGTGTCTTCACATATTTAGCTTACATATAACCCTTCCATTAGGACAATGAAAATAAATGAGGGTTGTTATTTCATAATAGTGTATCTTATAAACAGCCTTATGCCTTTGATTTCAATATGCACATAACCTGTATAATTTGTGGAAAAACAAGTGAACTTTTATAAAACTTACCCTCCTCTGTCCGGAACCACACAACTGCTCTTTGTCCATTTGAGACTTCAACTAGACAATCACCACCGTTGGACTTTTTACTCTGGAAATATTTGATCAACTTGTTTTGTACTTTGGGGACATCAGGGTTTCCTAGCTCAACAAGCAGAGAGAATGAGTATGCTTCTGCCATTGCTGCTGGCCATCAATGAATGAACAAATCTGTAGGCTGCTGTAGAGATAGACAGCGTATTCACTGCAGGGTGTGGTGTGTTCTTACTGGTTTCACTTTCGCTTATGTTTTTGTGAAAAAAGATCTTATTTGACAATGAAACATTATATTGCAGCAACATAACATACAGTAGATTACAAATAAACAGATCACAGAAATGATTCCTTCAAGACAATGAAAAAAACAACAACTAAGGGCTGTGTAGTAAATCCTTTATTTTCAGGAATGCACAAAAATGTGTCATACTTGGTGACAAAACTGCTGCAACAGAATTTGTCAAGACGTTTTCATTTTATCCATGTGGTCCCTTATCTTAGCTGTAAGTCAAACTCTACATAAAGTGAAACTAAAATGTCATTTTAGGCATTAATTCTGAATGGTTAGGGATAGGGTTAAGGGATAGTTTAGGGTTAAGGTTTGTGAAAGGCTTAAAACAAAAAACAGTATATAACACTAATCTATTTATATGAGAGAAATCTCGTTTTTTTTAAATCACCTTTTTATTTCATTTTATTTACCTTGTCAAATTGAACTAAGATAAAAGGAAAGAGTTGTATGTTAAACATCCAGCTCTTTTCCCCAACCACCACATGACATAAGTACTTAAATGATTCCTTTAAGTCAATGAAAAAAACAACCAAGGGCTGCACCTTTACTTTCAGCTATGAACATAATATAATTGTGTAAAGCGGTGGTTGTCAACTGGTTTTGTTTTGGTATGGAAAACTCACCGGGTCGCCTCAGTCGCGACCCGATATTCATATCGCAGGTGGGAAAAATCCAGTAAAATGCAACATGGGAAATTATTTACTGAAAAATATATAAATGCAACATATAAAGTGTTGGTCCCATGTTTCATGAGCTGAGATAAAAGTTACCAGAAATGTTCGTTATGCACAAAAAGCTTATTTCTCTCAAATTTTGTGCACAAATTTGTTTATATCCCTGTTAGTGAGCATTTCTCCTTTTCCAAGATAATCCATCTACCCGACAGGTGTGGCATATCAAGAAGCTGATTAAACAGCATGATCATTGCACAGGTTCACCCTATGCAGGGGGAAATAAAAGGGCACTCTAAAATGTGCAGTTTTGTCACAGAACACAATGACACAGATGTCTCAAGTTTTGAGGGAGTGTGCAATTGGCATGCTGACTGCAGGAATGTCCACAAGAGCTGTTGCCAGATAATTGTTACTTTTTCTACCATAAGCCGCCTCCGACGTCATTTTAGAGAACTTGGAAACACGTCCAACCGGCCTCACAACCGCAGGCCATGTGAAACCACTCAAGCCCAGGACCTCCACATAGGGCTTCTTCACCTGCGGGATTGTCTGACACCAGCCACCCGGAGAGCTGATGAAACTGAGGAGTATTTCTGTCTGTAATAATGCCATTTTGTGGGGAAAAACTCATTCTGATTGGCTGGGCCTGGCTCCTCAGTGGGTGGGCCTGGCTCCCAAGTGGGTGGGCCTATGCCCTCCCAAGTCTATGCCCTCTGCCCTTTATATTTTTGTTCAGTACATAATGCTGTATTGATATGTAGCAGTTACAGTGCCTTCGAAAAGTATTCAGACCAATTGACTTTGTCCACATTTTGTTACGTTACAGCCTTATTCTAAAATAGATTAAATAAAAACAAATCTTCAGCAATCTCTACACAATATTCCATAATAACAAAGCAAAAACTGTTTTTTAGAAATTTTTGCAAATGTATTATATAAAAACGGAAATATCACATTTACATAAGTATTCAGGCCCTTAGCTATGAGACTCGAAATTGAGCTCAGGTGCATCCTGTTTCCGTTGATCATCCTTGAAATGTTTCTACAACTTGATTAGAGTCCACCTGTGGTAAATTCAATTGATTGGACATTATTTGGAAAGGCACACACCTGTCTTTATAATGTCCCACAGTTGACAGTGCACGTCAGAGCAAAAACCAAGCCATGAGGTCAAAGGAATTGTCCGTAGAGCGCCGAGACAGGAATGTGTCGGGGTACAGATCTGGGAAATGGTACCCAAACATTTCTGCAGCATTTAAGGTCCCCAAGAACACAGTGGCCTCCATCATTCTTCAATGGAAGAAGTTTGGAACCACCAAGACTTCCTAGAGCTGGCCGCCCGGCCAAACTGAGGAATCTGGGGAGAAGGGCCTTGGTCAGGGAGGTGACCAAGAACCCAATGGTCACTCTGACAGTGCTTTAGAGTTCTTCTGTGGAGATGGGAGAACCTTCCAGAAGGACAACCATCTCTGCAGCACTCCACCTATCAGGCCTTTATGGTAGAGTGGCCAGATGGAAGCCACGCCTCAGTAAAAGGCACATGACAGCCCACTTGGAGTTTGCCAAAAGGCACCTCAAGACTCTCAGACCATGAGAAACAAGATTCTCTGGTCTGATGAGACCAAGTTTCAAGTCTTTGGCCTGAATGCCAACCGTCATGTCGGAAGGAAACCTGTCACAATCCCCAAGGTGAAGCATGGTGGTGGCAGCATCATGCTGTGGGGGTAATCAAATGGTTACCCAGACTACCTGCATTGACCATTTTTTGCACTGACTTTATGCCCACACACTGGACTCTACCCACACACTGGACTCTACCCACACACTCACACATGCATACACTGACACCCCAACACGCGCACACATGCATACTGACGCCATACACACATTCACACACACTTTCACACTCACTACATACGCTGCTGCTACTGTCTTATCTATCCTGTTGCCTAGTCACTTTACCCCTACCTATATGTACATAACTACTTCAATTACCTTGTACCCCTGCACATCGACTCGGTACTGCTACTTCCTGTATATAGCCATGCTATATTTACTTGTTATTGTTATTCACTGTGTAATTGTTCCTTGTGTCACTATTTTATTTTGTATCTTTAACTCTGCATTGTTGGAAAATGACCTGTAAATTAGCATTTCACTGTTCGTCTACAACTGTGGCATACAAGGCATGACTTATTTTATTTGAAAGAAACTGACTCTGCACACTGTGCTACTATGTAGATGGGTGAATGGGTAGGCTACTTGTGGAGTAAACTGTACTGACCTCACAGGTCAGGTCTATGCTTAATTTTTACCTTCCAGTTTATAGAATGAAAAGCGGCATGACTGATAAGTGTAGCACTTTTTGAAAGGACTAAGTTAGTGTGTATTGACGTCTAGTTCCGCTTGCTAGGATACATTTATTGGACTCTGCCACCACCTAGTGTGTGACTGGTGTCTTACACAGAAACACGAGAGGCTTCCACGTCATCTTTACTGGCGTGGTGTTTATAAGACAGACCAGGAAATTGCATTTTTTGTCAACTCACGAAACATGGAAAAGTAGCTAGTTGGAGCTGTGGTGACATTGAAACGCATAATTAAAGGACTATAGAGTCACCAATACGTTTAGAAATGGACGACGATGTTACCATTGAGGACGAAGGTGGACCAGAAATACAGAAGACACCCCTTGGAAACCAGGATTTAAGTTTCCTGCAACAAACTGGTAACTTAAATTGGCTAGCTAATATCAGCTGCACATCTGTCAGTTTTCTGGCTTGTTTACCAAGCCTAGCTGGCCTGGCTAGATATCCATCAAAGACTAAAGCTAATAATGCAGCTAGCTAGTAATATCAGTGTTGTAGTTAGCTAGTGTAGGCTAAGATGGTTAGCTACAGTAGCAAAATAACTAGATACAGAGACGCATCATTCATTGACAGGGTTGCCAACTTTTGAAGAAAGCTTGGAGTTAAATTTGCTATGTGAGAACATTTTACTCTTTTAAAGCTTATTTCCTGCAATTACGTATTTTGACATGGTTTAGGCCTATGACCAGGGTAACAAATAACACCGGTCAGGTGTATTCAGGAATCAGGATGCTTAGAAAATGGAATATACACTCAACATTTTACGATTTTGTTACTTTGAGATTTTGGGTGGCTGAAATGTATGCTAATATTTTATTTATTTTAATTTGTTTTGATTGTTTGACACTATTCAGACAGTAATGAGATGGGGAGACGGGCAAATGTGAGACAGTGGGGAGGTTGGAAGCAGGGATTGATACCTGTTCTCAGGTGGAAAGTACGGGAGTGTTACCACTACACCAAAGCTCTGCACAGGAAATTCTAATGTTGATGGCAGTGGGTAACAAAATCATAGATTGTAGTCTCCTTGTCTATAGACTGCCTTCAAGGTAAGGACACAAACGTTTTCAGTATTTTGTCATTTGGGTGAATTCACTTTAAAATTGGTCTGGAAGAAATTCCTGCCTGCTCACCAGGAGGGTTGGTGGTCCCTGTACTTATGGATAATCAATATTCTCTTTCATCTCGGCAAGGTGAAATGAGGAAACTAATAGTTTTATAATTTAAGTTGCTTTGTTTCCCAAGTGCTGGGTCTTTTGAAAATGTTCTTATTATAACAATACATTTCTCAATCACCCAACCTTCAAGGAAACATCTAATAAATATCTATATAGGTTCTGGCCATCATCTTACTTTATGTAGACAAAATATGATGGGTTGAGCCCCCTAGCATCTCTGCCTAGCATGTGCACAATACTAGAATGTGACGTTTATTTGATTCCTGGAGCATTTCATATCAATGCTTTTTATTTTGTATGATCTATTCAAAACTGTCCATGAATGGCTGCAAAAATACATAGCCTCGTACAATTCATTTTCAAAGTCTCAAGTAGTCATATCAGATTTTGAATATGTGATTACACTGGCAACATAGGGAAGAAGTGGAATAATAAAATAAGTGTTGGGAATAACAGTTGTGTTATTGCTGACATCGTATTCATCACCCTATATTTTAGCCCATGTTAAGAATGAGATTTTTTTTCCTCTGATCAGACTAAATAAAGTAAATAGATAATCAAATCTCCTGAAAACAGGATTACATTAATCTGCCCCTACACCCTAACCAAATACGTGTTCTATTTATTGTCCCCGGGTTCACAATCTGTTAGACACCTTTTTTTGTATCGTTCCAAAGCAGGTCACCCTGCTAAAACATACTGTAGGTCTGTCTGCTGCCTTTTCGTTGTCACAGCCTAACACGGAACCCAAACCGGCTGCGCACGTGCGCTATCGTGCATACATTTATTTTGTCCCCCTACACCAAACGCGATCACGACACGCAGGTTAAAATATCAAAACAAACTCTGAACCAATGACATTCATTTGGGGACAGATCGAAAAGCATTAAACATGTATGGCAATTTAGCTAGTTAGCTTGCAGCTTGCTGTTGCTAGCTAATTTGTCCTATTTAGCTAGCTTGCTGTTGCTAGCTAATTTGTCCTGGGATATAAACATTGAGTTGTTATTTTACCTGAACTGCACAAGGTCCTCTACTCCGACAAATTAATCCACACACAAAACGGCCAGCCGACTCGTTTCTAGTCACCTCTCCTCCTTCCAGGCTTTTTCATCGTTGAACTTATATGGTGATCGGCATCTAAACTTTCATAGTATTACCACAACTACCGGCAAAACAGTTCGTCTTTGTGGGTGCAATAATTGAATAACATGGATTTCTAAATTTATTTTGCGACGCACGCGACGTGTCCGGTCTGGTCAGCATGTAAATGTCAATACTCAGGGCTGGTTCTAGCCATTTGAGAACCCTAAGCAAGATTTGATTGGGGGGCCCCCCACATCACGTGAAAACATTTTAGTGGTCCCTCTTTTGATGTTGGAGAATTTTTTGTTGTTGTTGTTGTGTTTTAAGTTCATTTCCTGCAATTCTACCCATTTTGCCAAGGGCCGTAGAGCGAATGTTGCCGCTTTAAAGCAAGTTTTCTGCAATCCTACACTTTGGTATGGAGAGAACTTTGCAATGTTACAACACATTTCATGCAATTCTACTCATTTTGCCATGGGACAGAGAAAAAATGTGCCGTTTCACAGCTTATTTCCTGCAATTTCTACCCGTTTTGCCGTGGAGTGGATCAACATTTTTTCCCTGCAATTATACACATTTTGTAATGAATTATGCCATGTTAATGTAATATGAGTGTGCATGACTAACAAAATCAATAGGGGCCCCCTGGAGGTCAGGGCCCCTGGGCACGTGCCCTTCATGCCCGGTCTGTATTCGGCCAGGATTACTACTTGTTTAGATTGGTTGGTAGTTAGCTTAAGCTATCTAAAAATTGTTAGCGGACATGGCTTAAAGAGAAAAGCTACTGATGCACAACCAAATGTCGAAATTGCACCTGATGTATTCTACTGTTCTTACTCTCAATAGTAAGTTGAGACCTCAACATAATTTTGCTTCCTGTCCACAGTCGGACCATTGTTGGCAGAATATGGATGGTATCTGTTGTTCATGTGTGTGGGGGTCTACCTGGTGGTCCAGCACCTGAGCAAGAGGAGAGCCAGCCAGGGACAGAGCAGCTCAGCTTCTGGAGCAGTGCAAGGTGAGTGGCCGTAACCAACAGTTTTTTATTGACCAAGGAAGTCGCTGAGTTTAACAAGTACATTTAGTCTCTTACGCAGACGCACGCACACACACACACACACACCTAGGACATGAGCATTCTTGCTGCAGCTCCAACAATGCCACATATTCTCAAGACAATGACAAGCTTGCTAAAGCAGAAACCAACTGGCACTCACAGGCTAGAGCCAGCTCTCATTCCATCCAGGCGACTGACACATCAGGAACGAAATCTCAGAATGCCATGGAATTAATGGAGTCAGTAATATCATCCAATCTTTAAAAAAAAATCTTGCAGATCCCAATGCAGTGGTGAGGAGACAAGAGGCACTGGAGGCGTCCAGGAGAAGAATGCAGGAGGAGCTGGATGCCAAGGCGGCCCTCTTCAGGCTGAAACAACAACAGGTATAAGTGACACCTTTCACATGGACGGACCATACATGGGCCATGGACGGACCATACATGGGCCATGGACGGACCATACATGGGCCATGGACGGACCATACATGGGCCATGGACGGACCATACATGGGCCATGGACGGACCATACATGGGCCATGGCTTCTTAGCAAAGAGCAATTTCTCAAGCAAGAATTTTGCTAGGACTGTCTGGGAGTGGTCTGAGTTGGGAGGGGAAAACTATCTGTTATTGGCAGAGAGGTTTGGAACTCTTTCTTATTGGCCTGTTAACTAATTTAACGCCTGGTGATGTCAAAACTCCGTCCCACCAAAACAGGTGGAAATTTCAGGCGGCCTTTTCAAACAGCTCTCACACTAAAAGGGCATTATCATCGTTTTCACAGTATTATTCCAACCTCATGGTGTGGAAATAAATATGTAAAGCATAGGAAAGTCACATTTTTGACTGCACTGGGCCTTTAACACAGATCTAAAACCCCAGGCACCACAAACAAGTTTGCCCGTTGTCCCTGCCAAATCTGATCTTGAAGACTTTTTGGTACTTGTCTTTTGTTTGCCGCGTGATAGCTGGAGGAGGAGAAGAGACAACAGAAAATTGAGATGTATGACAGCATGAAAGAGGGGAGGAGTTACAGAGGAAAAGCAAAGACAGCCCAGGTAAGCTGCTTTCTCTATCATAGGCCTAAGTAACATACATACCATATGCCATTTAGCAGACGCTTTTATCCAAAGCGACTTGCATGCATACATTTCACATATGTGTGGGCCTGGGAATCGAACGCACAACCCTGGTATTGCAAGCGCCATGCTCTACCAACTGATTCATACAGGACCACCATACATAAAATGCAAAGTAAATGCACCATTTGATAGACATTATGGCAGAGTCAGGAGTTTTTTTTCCGGGCAGGTCACGGGGTCAGAAAAATCTCTTGGCTGTGGTAAGTCGTGATTAGCACCCAGAGTTTTTCCTGACCATGTCCATCCTGACCATGAAGAAATTTCTGTCTCAGACATATTACATAAGTCGTAGATTTGTTCATGGGTTTCATGTAAGCACTGAGGTTTCTTGTCTGTAAATGAAAATAGCTCATAATTATTATTATGATGTAACACTTCAGAACACTGAAGAGGCCAGCACATCGACTACAGTGTTGAAACCAAAGACTGACAAGAAGCCCCTACGGAGCAGTGGTATGTTGACATATTTGATGATGAGAGCAGTATTGTAATTGGGGGCTTCCAGAAGTATGTTTAATGGCTGGGAGGGTGTGTAAGCAACACAAAAAGGGGGTTAAGTGTAATTACATTTTTGATAGTTTTTTTTAATTGGGTCACAAGGGAAATATAATTGTTCACAAAAAATAAAACCTTAGACATCATGCTCACTGTTAAAGTAATTAAACGGGTTCTGAATCCTACTAGATCCGTTTCTGCATCCATGCAATGATGAGCAACTTTCATATTCATGCAAGGCACTAATCTTACTGTAAATAAAAAGCACTGCTATTCTTACTGAAACCTATTCAAAGGTTATACATTTAACATTTCCACCTGCAAATGGTGTCAAACATAAAGTACATACCAGTAGTAACGAAGGAATGAAATCCACAAAAGAAAAACAATTGAACACTGCGCAACGCTGCAAAGTAGCTTTGTACTGCAACTAGTTGGTCTTGCGAGTTGTGTACATCTCTGTATTACGATACAGGAAAACAGATAATATTGCTAATGTTTTGTATTTCAAAAACATTAGCGATACAAAATGTCCATCCTTGCAACTGATGTTTTTTGGATTATGATCCGGTAAGAAGCAGTACTAAGCTTTTTTGGGGGGGGGATATCCAAACAGTGTCTTTACAAAGAAAATGGCTAAAATGTGACGTTGCTCCTTTAAGGAATAAGTAGTAGGTAGGTGACGCTGGCGTCCTCCATCTCCTCTCTGTGCCAGTAACCTACATTCTGCCCTGCTGTGTGTATTTCAGGCTTTAATCCCCTGAGCGGCGAGGGAGGTGGATCCTGTGCGTGGAGACCAGGAAGGAGAGGGCCGTCAGCTGGCGGCGGATGAGGTTAAAGGAGGTCAGAGCCACAGGCTCAGGGTCGACATCTCCCCCTTAACCCAGATCTAGGATCAGATTACCCTACCGTCGTTCCTAACCTGAATTACTAGGACGATGGAAGAAATATCTGACCCTGTATCTGTGGCTAGGTGTGATTTGTGCCTACTCTGAGGTGACCTGTGAACTCTGATCTTTGACCCGTCCGAATCACACACACACTGACCTACTGAAGGAAGCTGCCAGCGATCTCAAAGCCCTCTTAGTTATTGATCTAAATCAATCTGTTATTTGTAACTCTGTGTTTGGGTTTAGGGATTGGTTTCACAACTGTCTGTTTTAGATCATGTTGCCTCAGTAATATTAGCATTGTCAAAAAATACAATGTGTTGCCACATGATAACGATGAATCCTTTCTGTTTTAATGCCTTTGGACAACTTCAAACTAACCAGTGTTGAAAACGATTGTCTTGTTTCCACATTCAAATTTTGGCTTATTGAATCATCTTATTTCAGGACACCTGAGAAGGCCTTCTGAGTATGACAGTTTCTAATGATGCTATTCCCGTAAATGGCATCTGTGCCAGTGGGTTTGGCTGATGACTTTCAGTGTAACTGTGTGTATGTGTGTTTTCTTGTCTTCTTTTGGGGTTGGCATCTGTGTAAACTTTAAAATGTGCGCTGCCTACCAAGGCTTCATGTTGCGAGAGTAGATGCTAGCCAGATGGCTTTAGTAGTGCTGTGCACCGTACTGCTTTTTATACAATTACATAAATCAGATGTAACTGTTAGTCATCGTGTTATTTATTGGAATATCAATGATCATCAAGCAATTTTAGTTACTGAGAAATAAACTGACCTGCACCTTTTTATCATAATAAAGATATTATAGATACGTAGATAACTTATCTGTGATGTTTGATGGGGAGGCTGACTGACGACACACAATAGCTAATGTAATGGTCCAGTGGAGTAATCATACACCTGCCAACTCCATGTTGCCCACTAGATGGCGGCATTGTAATGTAAATGAAGCCACAATCAACGGTACAGCTCGCACTGATTTCTATGGCTGTCATAGACATTATTGTTGTAGTCTTGCTCTTAAATTGATAAGAATTTTATACAATCATTATAAACCTTAGGTTAATTTTCTGCACACCATTTACATTGAGTTATAGAGCATTTTGTGGTAGTCGATTATGATTTCTCAGAAATAGATTTTTCATTTTACTATCAGTGCCGCATGTTAACTCGGCTGACGTTTAATTTCAAGGTTCAACAATGCTTGCTCTGTACATTTTTGCCTGTCTGCATGCATGGTCTTTCACTTTCACCGGCTCGTCACCAGGACATTCTCAGTTTGTGATCAGACTTGCGCGTCAAATACTGGAAGGAAAAAAAGCTGAGACCGCTGCGTAATCACACACCCCAGCCAGTCAGAGCGCTCCTACGGAGTAGCCACTAGGTCAAATCACAGTTAAACCGCGTTGCTACTAAGCGTTTTCGACATTCTCACAATGGCGAGGTAGTGGAAAGAATGGGTTGGCTACGCGTCTCTGGGCGAAGAAGAAACCATACATTTTGTTGAAGGTCGCAGTTTTTTCTCATGTATTGATAGCGACGGAATGCTTGCTGATTAGAAGTTCCACATGAAGAGAGGAGTGTACGTTCAGGTGGTGGGTTTATGGAGACTGCTACGTATGCAGCAGCCAGCTTACATCGGGACCAAAAGCGGGTTGAAGAAGAAAGCTTTCCTACCATGAGAGCGAGTTAACCCCGTTTTTTATGAGGAGGGAGAAACAATTGAACCAATATTGCTTTACAACGACGCTGTGTTGGCAACAGCGAGAATAGGCTACGAGGCAAATCGGAGTTGGGTCAAGTTTTGGGGAATGGCAGGTCGAAGCCGAAGAGCATGGTTTAGTGTTCTGTTGGGGCTGGTTGTCGGGTTCACCCTGGCTTCCAGACTCATATTACCGAAGGCTACGGAGTTGAAGAAATCCGGTCAGAAACGCAAGGCGAACCCAGCCGGTTGCGGGTTGAACGGGGGTCTGAGGAGAGAACACGGGGGGGTGTTATGGCCCCCGCAAGATAACGGATTTTCGGCGACCGAGAAGCCAGTTCCGAGGTCCAACAATTTCCTTTACGTCGGTGTCATGACTGCCCAGAAGTACCTGAATAACCGCGCCATAGCGGCACATAGGTAAGTTATGTGTAGAAATTGAAGGAATGTTGCTTTTTATTTTTTAAGATACAATTTTCAGCTATTAGTTTTCTGTCCCAGGGTTTCTGTACGCGTCAGTTCTGCTCATTCCTCCCATTCTGAAATTGTCAGCCTACATTTTACATAGGCACTTAAAGAGAAATATTGTTGCTAGTTTTCTGCCAAATAGGGATACCGAATTTCAACAATGTTGCCTCCACTCTTAAGTCTTATGCAAAATTGTTATAAATGTAATCGATAGAAATGTTGCTAGTCGCCATTTAACAGTGTATGAATGCCATGTGTGGCTGTGGCCTGTATTATGATAGTCCTTTTCTTGTGAGCTATTAAACACCTCAACGTTAGGCAGGTCATGTCCTGTAAGCTGTCAAGACAAAACCTTGTTGGATATAATATTATAGATGATATACAGTCACTACAACTTGTCGTAAGTGACATTTAGAAGTCTTTGTTACAGGGTCTATGTTATAACATGCTCTCAACATTCACACCCACATTTACCTAACAAAAATCACACTTCAATAGGCGAACTGTTCTGTTCAGTTTTTCAGGGCTTTGCCAACTCTGAACACATTCACTTCACAATTGAGCTGTATCATTCTGTGGTGATGGTTTTGCCATCAGATGAGCTGTATAGGCTATTTGGTAGTTTAATTCGATTGGGTAAGCAATGGCTCCATCCAAGATATTTCCAATTGTGAGGGGTTTCTGTAAGTGTTTTGTTGTAGACTAGCACTGATGCTATTAGGATAGCTCTAAATGTAGAGATGTCTGTTTGGAAAGAGTGAATGTTAATGTTATTAGCCCTGAAATGTCTTTCATCTAGGCCCCACTGAAATGCAGTGAATGTGAAGCTGAAGGTTTTATGAAATGATGGGTTGTACTGAGAAGACAGCACTGTTGAGTCTGCAGGCTATCCTTTCATGTGTCCAGTCATGTGGAAGATTCAATATAATTCAGGGGAAATGTATTTGCACATCTTCAAAGACATACAATGATATCTGTATTCAATCAGATTAATTAGTAGAGTAGTTTATTTAGTCTCCCTCAAATGTCCTTTCAATGGACCGATCATGATGAACGTCTAGAGACCTGAGAAGGAGATATCTATCACAGTATTTTACATCCACTCCCATGTCTTTATTTTGGGCCCAAAGTAAAGTCCCATTTAGTTTCTTTTCAGTGCAGATGGTGGGAAAGCAGGCCTACTTTTTACTGTCTCAGTTGTTAGTTAATAATTAACTAGTAATTATTACTAGATTCCCTCATTCAAATACAGTTGTTTATCCTAATGAAACATTACTGGTGCACAGTTGGGTATTTAGTGGGCTCAAGTCTGTGTGAACCTCTTGTAAATACAGGTTATAACACATGTTATGCCGTGCTATTACATGACGCTCATCCGTCTATTTGACATTTTAGTCATTTATTAGACTCTTACAGTAGTGTGTGTATATGTGTGTGTATATATATATATATATATATATATATATATATATATATATATATATATATATATATATATATATATATATATACATATTTTCACACTGGTCCCCCGTGGGAATCTAACCCACAACCCTGGCGTTGCAAGCGTCATGTTCTACCAACTGAGCCACATGGGACCGTCTATCTATGTCCTTCGTGGGCCCAGACGTGTGTGTGTGTTAGAACTCTGACCCACTCTCCATCCTATAGAGTACCTGACCTCTGCCCGTGTGCCTCTCTCTGTAGAACGTGGGCTCAGACCATCCCGGGCCATGTGGAGTTCTTCTCCAGCGAGGGTTCGGACACCACCATCCCCATCCCCATCGTGGCGCTGCACAACGTGGACGACTCGTACCCACCGCAGAAGAAGTCCTTCATGATGCTGAAGTACATGCACGACCACTACCTGGACCAATACGAGTGGTTCATGCGGGCTGACGATGATGTGTACATCAAGAGCGAGCGCCTGGAGGGCTTCCTGCGCTCGCTCAACAGCAGCGAGGCCCTCTTCCTGGGCCAGACGGGCATGGGCGCCCGCGACGAGCTGGGCAAGCTGGCGCTGGAGCCCGGCGAGAACTTCTGCATGGGTGGCCCCGGCGTGATCATGAGCCGTGAGGTGCTGCGCCGGATGGTTCCCCACATCGGCCAGTGCCTGCAGGAGATGTACACCACGCACGAAGACGTTGAGGTGGGCCGCTGCGTGCGGAGGTTTGCCAGCGTGCAGTGCGTCTGGTCCTACGAGGTAAGAGCAAAGATGGTGGCCGGTCGTATTGTATACTGCAGTTTGTAGATCTATCACTGCTTTTGAAGGTTTATTTTTAATTGGTGTTATACAAGAGAAGGCTGGGTAGAAAACCATCTGAGACTGAGGATGTAGTCGGTAGAAGTGACCTTCAATGTAGTCCGTCTGAAGTGTACTAAAATGTGAGGAGGGGAATCGCCAACAAGACGCCTACCTTGGCTTGAAGTACTCTGTGAAGCGAAAGACATGCAGTGGATTTCCCACACACCACAGTAGTGTGTCAAGGGCATAAGTTGATAGTCAGTAGATCTGGCACCTTCAGTAGGCACTCCTTAGACTATCTCCTGGCAGATTTACTATTCAGATCTTATTCATGTGACCATATGATTGCTTGACAGATCAAAGAAATGGGCCATTCCATTAAATGATGCTGAGACCAGGGCTTTAAAGTGCGACCATTTTGGTTCCATATGCCCCTGTAAATATGTTTCTGTGTGACCTGACATTTTATTTTGAGAGCACCAGTGCGTCTAGGAGAAAAATGAGTCAGATAATAATTGCTGTAATGATTAGGGTTTGCTGTTCCCGAGTGACGTACTGTAGAGTAAAACCGAGCACATATTTGTTACTGTCACGGCTGCACCGTTACAACAGAGAAAATGGACTGTTTCAAGCACAAACAGGTAAAAAGTTATGAACCATACTACTGGCGCAATATCTGTTTCTTCCTATCGTGGGATTGGTGGGCTGCATTTTTGCATTCATAAACCATGAATGTTTACACCTTGTTCAGTCATGTTACCTCATTATCTAGCTAGCTAACAGCCTGGTTACTTCACCATTCTATCCACTAAACATTTGTCATTATCTAGCTAGCTAACAGCCTGGTTACTTCACCATTCTGTCCGCTAAACATTTGTTATTATCTAGCTAGCTAACAGCCTGGTTACTTCACCATTCTATCCACTAAACATTTGTTATTATCTAGCTAGCTAACAGCCTGGTTACTTCACCATTCTGTCCGCTAAACATTTGTTATTATCTAGCTAGCTAACAGCCTGGTTACTTCACCATTCTGTCCACTAAACATTTGTTATTATCTAGCTAGCTAACAGCCTGGTTACTTCACCATTCTATCCACTAAACATTTGTTATTATCTAGCTAGCTAACAGCCTGGTTACTTCACCATTCTGTCCACTAAACATTTGTTATTATCTAGCTAGCTAACAGCCTGGTTACTTCACCATTCTATCCACTAAACATTTGTTATTATCTAGCTAGCTAACAGCCTGGTTACTTCACCATTCTATCCACTAAACATTTGTTATTATCTAGCTAGCTAACAGCCTGGTTACTTCACCATTCTATCCACTAAACATTTGTCATTATCTAGCTAGCTAACAGCCTGGTTACTTCACCATTCTATCCACTAAACATTTGTTATTATCTAGCTAGCTAACAGCCTGGTTACTTCACCATTCTGTCTGCTAAACATTTGTTATTATCTAGCTAGCTAACAGCCTGGTTACTTCACCATTCTATCCACTAAACATGTGAGGCACAGAAAGGAAGGAAAGGGATAGCTTCTTAAGCAGATCAAGGATCACACCAATGAGTGAATGACTGATCTCTTAAATGTCATCACTCACAAACTTGAACCTCTTAAAGAGACCCTGTACAATTGTAATGTTTTGCATCTCAATAGGTACACAATGTAGAAACCTCATTTTTCAATGGCAGGTTTTTCTTGTCAACATTTTAGCTTTTTATAATAAACAAATGTCTTTACACTGTTAAATATTCATATCTATAGCACAACATGTGCTTCATATATACTGTATCTCAATCAATGTAAACTTTATTTTCTGGCCAAACAATATTTTTTCCCCCGCTTATACTGCAATCAAAATTCCATGTTTCAGACTTTTTTTGCAATCAAAATTCCATGTTTCAGGCTTTCTAATGTGCATTGTTCTAAAATCAACCCCATTTAACAAGGTTCTGCAGGTGGAATTTAGGGTATCAGAGATTATGGGTTGCAGCTTGGTAAAAGGTGTCCGTTTTCATCTCACAGTAACTGTGGAGCTTTCATGCTGCTGTCCTCCACACAAGCATTAGACAGAGATTAGAGGGGGAACTGTCAGACTCTTAATTCAACTGTCGATCAATTCATGTCTTTATTCATTAGGCCCACTTGATCTGACGTGTGTTTGCGCTTACGCCCCGCTGGTCCTTTGATATCAAGGTTATTATGACCCAGAGTCACGTTGGCCTGTGTGTGTGTGTGTGTGTGTGTGTGTGTGTGTGTGTGTGTGTGTGTGTTTATTGACCAGTTTGTAAACCATAACAAGACATTTTCTGTTTGCAGTTGTCCACTGGGTTCCTTTGCAAACTACCAGAAACAGTATGTTGTGTATTTTGGCAGCAGGCACAAGGCCGGACACCCACCCACCATACGGTTGACTTGGCATTCTTCACTTCAGTTAGTCATTTAGCCATAAATCAAGTCAAGGATTCCGTAGTCACTGTTGAGACACGCAGCTAAACGTACATTTCCCCCATCCAAATAAATCTGCATATAATATCAGGCCTGTGAACAAATTGGTAAAACGCAGCATCTGTTGAGTTTTTAAAGCTGCTAATGAATCTGGTTTGGTAGGTGGAATGAGAGAGCTGACATGTTTGCTGTCTCATATACAGAGTTCAGTCCCAGCCACCTTTACAACAGGCCTGGGGCGACTTTTAAACAGCCATTTGATGTGAGTTTTAATTACAGCTTATCGTTATCTAGTTACAGAGAGCGGAGCCAAGCAACTGCATCATTAATATCAGTGTGTGTGTGTGTGTCTCTGTCTTTCTGTCCTCTTCCTCCTAAGTGTGTGTGTGTGTCTGGCTGTCCGTCCGTCCCTTCCTCTCCTCATCACATCTCCATGGTGAATCTAAATGACTGTTTAACTTCTTGCATCTAGGCGTTCCACCAGCAGAACGCCTAGCCAACAGCAGAACGCCTAGCCAACAGCCAATGGAACAGCAGGGCGCGAAATTCAAAACATCAAACATCTAATAATTTCAATTTCTCAAACATATGACTATTTTACACCATTTTAAAGATACACTTCTCCTGAATTCAACCACGTTGTCTGATTTCAAAAAGGCTTTAGAGCGAAAGCAAAACATTAGATTATATTAGGACACCACCTAAACAAGAAAAGCAGTCATTTTCCTAGCAAGGAGATGTCACAAAAACCCAAAATCCAGCTAAAATGAAGCACTAACCTTTGACGATCTTCATCAGATGACACTCCTAGGACATCATGTTACACAATACATGTATGTTTTGTTCGATCAAGTTCATATTTATTTCCAAAAACAGCATTTTACATTGGCGCATGATGTTCAGAAAATGATTAGCCTCCAAAACTTCCGGTGAATGACCACAATGTGCACATTCATTTACAGAAATACTCATCATAAACGTTGACAAAATATATAACAATTATTTAAAGAACTATAGATTTACTACCTCTTAATGCAACCGCTGTGTCAGATTTCAAAATAACTTTACGGAGAAAGCACATTGTTCAATATTCTGAGTACATAGCTCAACCATCAATGCAAGCTATACATTTAGCCGTCAAGCCACGGCGTCATCAAAACTCTAAAATACTGTTAAAAATATTTTCTATCTTTGCTGATCTTCGGCGGAATGCACTCGGAAGGACTCCCACTTCCACAAGAAATGTTCATTTGTTTGATAAAGTCCATAATTTATGTCCAAATACCTCCGTTTTGTTGGCGCGTCCAGAACACTATTCCAAAAGGTACAAGACGGGGGCGCAAATCAATAGATGAAAAGCTCAAAAGTTCCATTACCGTTTGTAGAAACATGTCAAATGCTGTTTCCAATCAAACCTTAGGGTGTTTTTAACATAAACAATCGATAATATTCCAACCAGACAATAGCGTATTCATTACAGAAGGAATATAAAAAATGCTATCCATGCGTGAACGCGCATGAAGTAACTACATGACCTCAGACAGTACACTGCTTGAATCGGCTGTTATTCAGTCAAAATTCACCATAGAAGACTCAAACAATTTTGTAAAGACTGTTGACATCTAGTGGAAGCCTTAGGAAGAAGTGCAAGTTGACCCCACAGACACTGTAGTTTCAATAGAAAATGGTCTGAAAGACTACAATTCTCAGACTTCCCACTTCCTGGTTGGATTTTTCTCAGGTTTTTGCCTGCCATATGAGGTCTGTTATACTCACAGACATCATTCAAACTGTTTTAGAAACTTCAGAGTGTTTTCTATCCAAATCTACTAATAATATGCAAATATTTGACTCTGGGCCCGAGTAGTATGCCGTTTAATTTGGGTACGTTTTTCATCCGGCCGTGAAAATACTGCCCCCTATAGCGAAGAGGTTAACATTACATTGTCTGAAATCTCAGACAATTTCCACATTTTGATGATTCAGTACGTTGGTAGGAAAACTTGCTGACATCACAGTGGAGGTCTTTACTACTAAAATACAAATTAAAAGTTGCTTAGGAAGATGTATTCCTTCAATAAGAGGCAGTTGTTTGGTCAGCCAAGCCATCGACAGTGTGTTTTGTGGGAGCGTTTGAATGAATGTCTGTACATTAGTCTATTTAATGTGGGGAAGGAAGAGAAAGAGGTGTGACCCAAACCAAGGCTTATTATTCATCTAGGAGTCCAGTCTTAGATGTGAGACACACACACACAAAGCCTCTCTTTGTGGCACTGCTAATAAAACAAATCCCACTAATAAGTCATTGGTGATCAAACCTCTTCTTGTTTCTTTTGGTCGCTGTTTGGGTGGGATGAGGGGATGGATGCAAATAATCACATGGGCTCATAGTGAATGGTCCTGAGTCATGTGATTGTGTCTGTATTGGCCCAGGTCTCACTCCCTGACCAAAGAAACATCTCTGGTTTCCTCAGTAATGCCTGCCTGTGGGGTTAGTTGCTATGGTAGCTGTGCATCCATGTCTCCCTTCACTACGAGCGAGTCAGTGTTGTTGAGTCATTATCCAAAGGGTGTTTTAGAAGAGCCCTCCAGTGATTCAGAAAGAGCAGCAGAACAGCCGTCACTGGGCTTTGAGACTATTGATCCTCTATCACAACCACAGAACCCAGCGGTTTCTGTCAGACTAACTGTTATCATACACTACAAGTATGTGGACGCCTGCTCCTTGAACATCTCATTCCAGTATCTTGGGCATTAATATGGAGGTAGTTGTCGTCCCCTCATGTTCACAACATTTCTATACGCTATGCAATTGTGTGAGAACATTAAACAGAGGAGGATCCCATCAGCTTTCTATAGGCTAGGCCTACTATATTCTCAACTTTCCTAATATTAAGCACATTGCTTGTCTTTACAACAGGAGTATAGCCTACCTGGCTGGCATGAAAAGCGTCCTCCATTCGCTATTTAAGAGCATAATGACATGTATTTCCCTGCTCCTGTTTCCAGACAGGTGATAATAATGGTAATACTAATGGTCCGTTTGAATCAGAACAGATTTCACATATTATTTAGTATATGTAAAGAAGATTACATCAGGAATAGTCTGATGGGTGACAATATTAGCCTATCACTTGTGAATGATTCCCAGCATAAGAAACAATGCCTTTTTTGAGACTTTTTCTAATCATAGTCGCACACCTCATGTAGTCTAGCCCATATCCCTATGTTTTTGATAAGGTTTGTAACTAAAGTGGCCAAATAAGTTAAAATGAAGCACATGAATCCGCTTTACAAGGGGTGTAGATCCTAACTGGCATACAGAAGCAGCGCGTGAGTTTGGGGAAGATTATTTTCACCTTAAAAATGCACCTTTATGGCTCTCAACCTTCGCCTCTCCCGAGTCCGTACGGGATTTGCAGCGATGAGACAAGACTTTAACTACCAATTGGATGCCACGAAATTGGGGAGAAAAAGAGGTAAAAAAACAACAACAAAAAAAGGAAAATGCACCTTTTATAATAAAAGCATTACATATAGCTTATAGCCTACTACCATGTGCACATTGCTGCGCTTATAATGTGAAGAAATGGCCTGATAGTTTATCAACATTTTAAGCTAAATGTTCTGATCTGCTGCGTCAGCCTCATTGGTTAAAAATGTTTTTTTGATGCTAGTGGTTGTATTAATGTGGGATCTATCACATCCCACAACTGTCCCGGACTATGTTTGGAATATTTATTTATCACACAGAATAGAATAGGTTGACTTTTGTACTATGGGGGATAGTAGATTGACATAGGCTAGTGTTTTGCTGTTCATTAGGTCTACTCATCTTGTTGGCTGACATAAAGTACATGTGAACAGTTCTTCCTGTATCTTCAATATGCACCTCAGAATTGGATAAGGACTCTCGCAGTTGGGTCAAATTGTGATTGGTGCAGTGTTGTGATTGGTGTAGTGTTGTGATTGGTGTTGTGATTGGTGTAGTGTTGTGATTGATGTAGTGTTGTGATTGGTGTTGTGATTGGTGTAGTGTTGTGATTGATGTAGTGTTGTGATTGGTGTTGTGATTGGTGCAGTGTTGTGATTGGTGCAGTGTTGTGATTGGTGCAGTGTTGTGATGTAGTGTTGTGATTGGTGTTGTGATTGGTGTAGTGTTGTGATTGGTCTAGTGTTGTGATGTAGTGTTGTGATTGGTGCAGTGTTGTGATTGGTCTAGTGTTGTGATTGGTGTAGTGTTGTGATTGGTCTAGTGTTGTGATTGGTGCAGTGTTGTGATTGGTCTAGTGTTGTGATTGATGTAGTGTTGTGATTGGTGTAGTGTTGTGATTGGTGTAGTGTTGTGATTGGTCTAGTGTTGTGATTGGTCTAGTGTTGTGATGTAGTGTTGTGATTGGTGTGTTTGTACAGTCTGCACAAACAACGAAGCAGAGCTCATGACTTTTTTCAAATCATCATTAGTCTCATCATGCAGCCTTACAATGTATTAAACATCTAACATATAGCCCAACGTTTGTAGAACAACTAAAGTTACATTAGTAGCTCTAAATTAAGCCTATAGGAAAACCTATTTCTTTGTTAACTGTTCAACTTAGAATATCCACGTGTGCTCTCCCTCAAATCGTTTGGAGAAAATATTATATTTTATTCAGCTTTGTTCAATTGTGTTCTTCATACTATAAAATAGTGCCACGGAATTCTAAGCAAACGTTGTCTGCTAAATGAACTAGTGTAGCCCACAGCCATTTGGGATGGCCAGATCAGGACCTAACATAAGGACAACTCAGAGTATGCTATTCTGTTCTTCTGAAATAGACTAAACTTCAGCTGATGCTTGGCATTGCGCATGGTGATCTTAGGCTTGTGTGGGGCTGCTCAGCCTTGGAAACCCATTTCATGAAGCTCCGATTTTTACGTGCTACAAGCTTCAGCACTCGGCGGTCCCGTTTTGTGAGCCAGTGTGGCCTACCACTTTGCATTCGTTTTGTGAGCCAGTGTGGCCTACCACTTTGCATTCGTTTTGTGAGCCAGTGTGGCCTACCACTTTGCATTGGTTTTGTGAGCCAGTGTGGCCTACCACTTTGCAGTCGTTTTGTGAGCCAGTGTGGCCTACCACTTTGCAGTCGTTTTGTGAGCCAGTGTGGCCTACCACTTTGCATTGGTTTTGTGAGCCAGTGTGGCCTACCACTTTGCATTGGTTTTGTGAGCCAGTGTGGCCTACCACTTTGCATTGGTTTTGTGAGCCAGTGTGGCCTACCACTTTGCATTCGTTTTGTGAGCCAGTGTGGCCTACCACTTTGCATTCGTTTTGTGAGCCAGTGTGGCCTACCACTTTGCATTGGTTTTGTGAGCCAGTGTGGCCTACCACTTTGCAGTCGTTTTGTGAGCCAGTGTGGCCTACCACTTTGCATTGGTTTTGTGAGCCAGTGTGGCCTACCACTTTGCATTGGTTTTGTGAGCCAGTGTGGCCTACCACTTTGCATTGGTTTTGTGAGCCAGTGTGGCCTACCACTTTGCATTGGTTTTGTGAGCCAGTGTGGCCTACCACTTTGCATTGGTTTTGTGAGCCAGTGTGGCCTACCACTTTGCATTGGTTTTGTGAGCCAGTGTGGCCTACCACTTTGCAGTCGTTTTGTGAGCCAGTGTGGCCTGCCAGTGTGGCCTACCACTTTGCATTGGTTTTGTGAGCCAGTGTGGCCTACCACTTTGCAGTCGTTTTGTGAGCCAGTGTGGCCTACCACTTTGCATTGGTTTTGTGAGCCAGTGTGGCCTACCACTTTGCATTGGTTTTGTGAGCCAGTGTGGCCTGCCAGTGTGGCCTACCACTTTGCATTGGTTTTGTGAGCCAGTGTGACCTACCACTTTGCGGTTGAGCCGTTGTTGCTAATAAACGTTTCCACTTCACAATAGCAGAAAAAAATGACTTGTTAGAAAGGTGCATCCGATGACAGTGACACGTTGAAAGTCACTGAGCTCTTCAGTTCGGGCTATTCTACTGCTAATGTTTGTCTATGGAGATTGCATGGCGGTGTGCTCGATTTTATACACCTGGTTGCCGCAAGTGTATCTTCCATCGAGACAATAACCTCAAGCACACATCAAAATCCCAAAAGAAATGGTTAATTGGCCACAAAATCAAAATTTTGCAATGGCCATCTCAGTCTCCGGACTCGAACCCCATTTAAAAACCAGTGATTTGAATTGAAGAGGACAGTCCATAAGCGCAGATGAAGGATATCAAGGATCTGGAAGGATTCTGTATGGAGGAATGGTCTAAGATCCCTCCCAATGTGTTCTCCAACTCAAACATGTTAGAAATAGACGCAAGGTGAGGTATTGAAAACTTGGGTGTAAACAATTGACCCCTACTTTTTTTAAATGTATATTATTACTTGTTAAAATTGGATTAGTATTACATGTAATTTCCCCCAAAATTTCTGCATACAGTCATTTTTGCACATCTTATAATAATCATTTTGGACCACACTATTTGGTTTGTGGCACATGCAAGGAGTTAACCCTGCTGTTACAAGCATTATGCTCCAATCAAATGCGCCATTGAAATGATGTTAGGAAGGTCAAAGGGTGTCCTGCCTAGAAGAGGGAGGGAGGGAGGGAGAGATGGAGATTCTAACTTGAAGATCCACACCTTCCAAGTCTTCCATTGATGATATGACTGCATGATTTACACAATCTCACGTTAGGGTTCATCCCAGAAAGGCAGCAAGTGGGAGGGAAGGGAGGACTCTTGGATTTCACAACATGTTTGTTGTTTCTTTAGTCTGTTTTTCTTTCAGAGGAGAACCAGTTATGTTCTCCAGTGCTGGTCAGAGTATTTCAAGGTAAGGCAGGATTTCTCCTCCTGCCAGATGAATCCACAGGAAGTCAAACGCCCACATCTGTACTTTACTGTACAATGCCTCGACATGCTCTCTCTCTCTCTCTCTCATACTGTCCCATGCTCTCTCTCGCTCTCTCATACTGTCCCATGCTCTCTCTCTCGCTCTCTCATACTGTCCCATGCTCTCTCTCTCTCTCTCATACTGTCCCATGCTCTCTCTCTCTTTCTGATACTGTCCCATGCTCTCTCTCTCACTCTCTCTCTCTCTCATAATGTCCCATGCTCTCTCTCTCTCTCTCTTTCTCATACTGTCCCATGCTCTCTCTCTCTCTCGCTCTCTCTCTCTCTCTCTCTCTCTCTCTCTCTTCCTCTTCTCATCAATGTCCCATGATGCTCTCCTCTCTCTCTTCCTTCTACTGTCCCCATGCTCCATGCTCTCTCTTCTCATACTGTCCCATGCTCTCTCTCTCTCTCGCTCTCTCATACTGTCCCATGCTCTCTCTCTCTCTCCCTCGTCTCGTCTCTCTCTCCATAATGTCCCATGCTCTCTCTCTCCATCTCTCATCTTTCCTCATAACTGTCCCCATGCTCTCTCTCTCTCTCGCTCTCTCATACTGTCCCATGCTCTCTCTCTCGCGCTCTCTCATACTGTCCCCTGCTCTCTCTCTCTCTCTCTCTCTCTCTCTCT